>NC_079490.1:184524235-184826103 GCF_020520425.1 Spinacia oleracea
CTCCAATCAACATAGAAAGAGAGATATGATGAGCTCTAGCAAACATAAGGTATGTAATAGTAAGCTCTTACATCTAGAGTGAAACAAACTCATAACCCAAGGAACAACTTAGAAAAGAAACTCAGCTCACTCAGTTTCCAGAAAAGATCATTCAATGGAGTCATTATCTTAACATGTCTCTCGAGAAGTCGAGATATGTGCTTTCTAGTATATCTTTTGATAAGCCCAATGGAAAACAATGACATTATCAGACAACTGCCAACCTGAAATAAATCAAGCTTGAAAGCTACTAACCCCCAGTGATTGCATTCTTGTAGTAGGAATTCGAGACAGTAGTTTGTAATAATAGTACAGCAAGTTATTAAACTAAAGTCTTTAACAAAGGTAGGATCATTAAGTAGTAAGAGCACAACTACGTGCTCAAGGAGAGTGACTATAAAATTTGCTTCACAGCTGCATTTCCCAATGCCACACTCAAAATAGGACCTTTTTCTCACAGTTGGACTTGGAAGTCTAGCATCGACAATATAGAAGCTTTGAGAGCTTAGTTCAGAACCTTATGATTTCATCTCAAAATTCACAAGGATATTCTAAATTTTGCCCCTGATCATTGAAAATGATATTATCCCGTCTCTACTACATCTTCCCGCAAGAGCTAAGTGAAAAAATGATGATTTAAATCTCCCAAAAATCCCATCCTTTGAAAGAGAACAGTGGCTTAAGGAAATCCCTCCATCAAACAATACAAAGCCATTAGAACATATAAATTGTTTACCAATCAATATACAGCATTTCAATGCGTAAATGGGTAAGACGTCATTAGAACAAAGCAATGGGAATACTATATGAAAATTATAGCCATTTAAAATCACAGAGAAAACTCAACATGAAAATATTTGAGAGTTTAATACCTTTTCGAGCTCTGCTTGTTCTCGGGGAAACGCAAGCAATCTGGCGGTGAGTACATAACTCTTAAGAGAAGCTGGCCAGTGGTCCTGCAATTTTTAAAAATTAACATCCATCATTTGTAACATTATGCATCAAAGTCAAATGAAAGAACAAACATTAGAGACCATTTATTGACAGTTATTTCAAGTAGAAATTAACCTATTCATTAGAAAATAAAATTTAAAAATTTAAAAAAAAAAAAAAAAAAAAAAGACAAAGCTCTGCATTCTGACAGCAATAATTCTCCAATAAATGTATTCCGCAACCCCTGTGATGATAACTGAAGTATTAGAATTGTAATTACTCGTACACGGAATAAGTATTCTGCATCACACGGACTTACAAACTAGTATAAAGCAGAAATATCGATTGACTGGTCGAATTGAAAGAGAACTAAACAGCCATAATTCTCTAATCAATATATTCTGCGAGCCCTATAATTACTATTAGAATTATCACTATTGGTATACGGAGTAAGTATTCTGCACCGCATGGGCTTAAAAACTAGTTATGAAGCAGAAATGTCGATTGAATTATTGAATTGAAAAAGCACTACAAAAAAAGAGCATGTTAACCAGATTATAGTGAGTATAAACCTGAATAATTCCAGAAGGAATCTGGAGAAGATGCTCAACAGGTTCATGTTTCAAGCAATCAATCCAATCTTTATCAACTACTTCCCACAATCGATCCTGGATTAAAAGAAAAAAATTGAACTTCAGGGGGAAATTGTGAGTAAAAATCAAGACAAGAGTAAAATTGAAATGCAGAATTGCTAGAAGTTGAAACCTTGAGGAAATTGACGACATTAGCTTGGAAGAAAAATTTGTAAGATTTGAGGAAATCAACAATCGCGTTAATCCATTCAAGGGTTTCAGTAGCTGTGTTGCACGAGTACTTGTTGCTTCTTAGTTCCATCATTCAATAGAGTGATAGACCCAGTAAATGTAAATTGCTCGTTCATAGAAGTTTAGAATAGCCAGTGGTTTTACAGAAATTAGCCGCTTCGAGACTGAGCCTATTGACAAGGCCGTCCCTGACTTTTTGGTGGCCCTTGGGCGAAATAAAAATTTGAGGCCTGTACTTTTAAAGGTACAGGGATAAAAAAGTTGTTCGTAGATATAATGTACTTTTTATATTGAAAAATGATGTAAATCATTCGTATTCGCTTTTTAAAACTTAATACTACTTTCTATATCTAACTAAACTACCAAAAAAAATTTACACTATTATAAAATAGGAAGGGATACTTAAATTTAAAAATGAAACAACAATGATGTAGTAGTGGACCATCTAAGAGCTTTAGCAAGGAGGTTGAAATAAATAAAAACTCAATTTTTTTCTTCTAAATTCCAAATTAAAACAAAAAAATAAGGATTATAAGGATTTTACATGGCTTTGTTTTTGGTGATCATATTGATTTAAATCGGGTAATATAATATAATTGCAGTAGTTAGCAATGAGAAATAACAAAAACGGAAAAAAAAAAATCACGAGGTGAAAGAAGTATGAAACAAACAAATTAGAGAAAAAAATAATTGCTATATTGCTGGAAGTCGACGTTTAAGGCTAAGGCCTCTAATATATTTTGTCGTTCTTGCGCAAAAAAGAAAGTAAGAAACAAACAAATTAGATAAAAAACTGTTAATATTGCCCACTTCGTGGGAATCGAACCTGCGTTACAGGTTGATGTGCGTACCAAATCACTGGAACAAACCACTGGGCTACATTGTTCTTCATGTACAATTGTGCAGGGTATGTTTTTTATTTTATAACTTAATTGGCTAAAGTGATATTTGGGCTTTTTCCATGGGGCCTAGGGCGACGGCCCCTTATGCCCTGCCCTAGGACCGGCCATGCCTATTGACGACCTTGCGTAACACGGTGACCCAAAACATACTACACTATCCATATCCATATCCATATCCATATTCATAATTGGCTGGATTTTAAATCCATTGGCACCCTTTGATTTACCTATGAAAAAACAATAGATTTATGTTTCTCGGGGTTCTATATTGTAAACCTTACTCCAATATTAACAACCTTTTTGTTACTTTACTAGGGTTGAGCAAGCAAAACTATGTGAAATTTCGAAAATTCAATCTGTACCCTATCTATTTTTAGGATATATTATCAGGTAGGGGTCAAAGTTTGGTAGGAAAAAACAAAAAATCGAACCGAATCGAATAAGAAATTCGGTTTGATTTTTTTTCTATTCGGTTCGGTTTGGACTAAGATTTTAAAAAATAGTGGTTTTATGGTTTGGATTGGACTGAAAAGTCTGAAACCGAATAAATCAAATTAAAACCGAATAAGAAGGTACGGCAATTTAGGCCTAATTCGCATGGCTTAAACAGATATAAAAGTATAACAAGGGCCCGAAAATTGGCTAAAAACAAGTATAATATAGGCCCAAAAACATCTCAAATGAAAGGCCCATTAAAATTCGGTTTTATGATTTGGATTGGATTGAAAATTTAAAATCCGACTTGGTTTGGTTTGGATTAAAATGTTATTTGGTTTGGATTCGGTTTCAAAAAATGAAAATCGAATTAGTCCGGTTTGGATTTGGTTTGGGCCTTAATCCAAACCGAAAACCGAACTTTCACCCCTATTGTCGGGAAATGATACCTTATCCGAAAATCCAATTCGTACCCCATCCGATTTTTAGGATATATTATCCAGAAATGATACTATCCAAAAAATCGAATATTAGATACCTATTAGGATATCAGATTTAGCAGATATCCGACATCCAAGATATTATGAGAATTTCTCATGATAACCTCCATATAAGTGCTCTTATTGCTCCATAGTAGCTACTGTTGATTGATACCTTGAAATAAAAGTTATGGAAAACTATACACTCTCGAACTTTGGCCTTTTGATTTTTGAATACAAAACTAGTGTTTGTCCCGGGCGATGCCCCGGATTACAACGTTCAATACTATATGAAGCATTTTTCTACGCACTGCTTACACGTGTTGGTATGCGAGTTTGACTTTTTTTATTAATAACTATCCGGAAATCGTTTATTTTATTTGGATTTGGTGTGTTGTACGTAGTCAATGGAGGATGTTCTATATGGCGCGGGTGGGCCCGCCACGAAATTTTTTGTAGTGTGTTTTTAGTTACGGCCCCCTCTAAAATTTGTATATAATTGTTTAAATTACATACTATACTGTTTAATTTTTCTACTGCCCCCTCATAACAGTGTCTAAGATCTGTCACTATACGTAGAATCTTTTTTAGTAATAGTGTTCTTAAAACTTGTTGGGTTGTTAGTATTTGTATATATGTTATGATCCATATATGTGAAAAATGGACAATAAAAGATGTGGTAATTATTCGAAACCATTTTCAATAATGGTAACAAAATTACATTTTCTTGCAATCACTATGGTGTGAAAATTGACAAATAACATAACACGCGTGAAAAAATAGTATAAATACACACTAATTCTATCCAACTTAAATATATTAAAGTAGAGTTAAAAGACATACTCCGTAACTAATACTTAGCTAATATGGTAAGCTTTCTACTATACTTCTTGATCGTCCCATGTTCGAACCCTAACAAAAACATTTTGTTTAACAATGTTAAAAGCACACCCTACATGTCATCGTTGATGTGGCGCCTTGTCATATTTGGAGAACGTGACACATTGCGGCGTAACATGGTTTGTCTTGGAGATTTAATAATAGTATAGATTTGGCTACTACAAGTCTACAACATACATTTGGCTTCAAATGGTTTTATCTACAATTTTTGTCATACCTTTTTATTGTGTTTTTAGCTGGTGTACATAGACCTCAATCTTTACATTAGACTTCTTTTGTAGAACTAATAATCACTCAAGCTCATGCTACATCCAACAAAATGAGTCATTTTTATAGCTTGTTACTCAATTTTGATTTGTGTGGTTTCTCTGACTACCTCTTGGTTTTCTTTGACTTCTTTTCCGTAACTAATAAAGAGGCTAGTCAGACTTATTTTCACTAATCTGATTTGTGTATTTTTCAGTCATGTGTAACCGAATGGTTTCATGTCTGGTTTACCTCTTGATTTTCCTTGACTTTACAGAAAAAATGGGTATGCTTTGTACACGACCAGATATGCACTCTTAACGAGATGTGTTATTCTTATAAATACTTGATATGGAAGGGGGATGTTTGGATGAAATCTTACCCCCAACATATTTCACCCAGAAGACGAATATGTAAGAGTTGTGAAATGGTTCTTCCTGGAACAATACCACGTTTTTGTTGTTTTTGTGTTGTTGTAATGAGTTCGCAAGGAATAAGAAAAGAAAACTCTTATATTGTATTTACATCATTATATGTATTAAATTGTGTATGTCATTATTAAGAAAACCAAAAGTTTTCCTTTCTTTACATTGTAACCTTTGATTTTTGTACCAATGCATTATTATTGGTTTCGCCCTATAGATTTCACACCATGCATTGCTTGCCTTGTATTATTCTGTAGTAAGTTACTTTTGTCTTTCTATTTCTCTCAGATTCTCCTATGCACAAAAAATGAGCTAATTATTTTTGCTAATCGTAATTTGTATATGACCATTTACATAAAGTTTTAAGTGCTCGTGTTTTACTTAACATTTTTATAAGATAGTTTTTTATATCTTGGGAGACTGCGCGCTACCGCACAGTACAACAACAACGTGTCTCCTGTGTGACTAGTCACACCATCAACTTGATGGTGTGATGCACACGCAACTCCCTCGCGTGCAACTTCTATGGCGAAAGTTATTGACTGGTGTTACTTGACTTTCTATGTTGGTGTTACTTATACATTGTACGTATTCGCTGTTACTTTTCTTGTTTTACTACAGTTTTTCAATTTTATGTCCTTGTACAGACTAGTGTTAGTTGACTTTCTATACTAGTGTTATTATTGAGGGTGTTTCGTTAAGTGAGGTTTGAGAGAAAAAGATATTTTTGGAGTGAATTAGAGGTTTGACCTTTAGAAAAAGCTAATTGGAAATGCTTGGTTATGAGAGGTTTAAAAGAGAGTTTGGCGGTGAAAAATCTAAGATTGAAAAGGCTCAATATAGGAGCCTTTTGCAATTAGAGGTTTGAGAAAATGAATGAAAATTACTATTTTGTCCTACTATTAAGCCTATAATTACAACCATTACCAAATGTGGTACCCTACATTAATTTTCTCTTAAAAACATTACTCCCTCTTTCTTCTTCATTTCATCCTATTTACTGAACTCGTTTTTGTTGTTGTAATAAATTTATATTAGTACTTTGAAACAATTGAAAGTTATTGAAATCATACTTGTAATGTCATGGAAAATTTGTCAATTACTACCTAGCTCGATAGTGAGTTTGCAAATTACTACCTACATCTTTAAAAGTTGTCAATTACTACATAATTATCATTTAATCTATTTTCTAACCAATTAGTCAACTAATAACACTATAAACACCGTAATTATGTATTAATTATTATTTCCCTCAAAAAATGTATTAATTATTACAATTATCTATTAAAAATTAAAAAAACCCACAAATTACTTGAAAGAAAAAAAAAGGCGATCAATTTTACTCTCTTCTTGTTATGTTCTTCTTCCTCTTCAATGAATCTCTTCACTTCTACTCGATTTTTCTTTCTTCAATTCTCTTCTTCCCTTTCTGCTTGAAACCCATCTCTCGAGAGGGAGAGAAAACTAAAAAAAAAAAATCATCAAATTACCTTCAATTGAGACAACAGATTTATCATCTTTTGGATTGAACAAGAGAATTGGACTTAGAATTTAAACCCTCTTGCACCCTTTGACACAAAGAACAAGCCAATTGAACAGCTTTAACAGCAACATCCAATTCTGCAGAATACTTCTCTTCTCTTGAATCTAAAATTATGGGTGTTATGAAGGAATATCCTCCATAATTGAGGACATTGAGCAGCTAATTCTGGTATTGGAAAATAAGAAAAGGTGATTTTGGTATGGTTGAAGGTGAAATGGGTTATTTGTCTACATGTTCAGAAAAATGGGGGTTGAGGAGAGAGAAGAAATGAACGATATAGAGCAAGCATTTTATGGATGGCGATCTCCACGCTTGCAAATGACGATGATGGTGGATGGTGATGAACAAAAGGTCTTGCGTGCACAAGTTGCACAATAAATTTATTGTGCACCAACATAACTTTAATCCAATTTTCTCTAACTTTTACTCACTTTTCTCTAACTTTTATATTATTAAAAAGAAATTAATAGATAAATATTTTAAAATGTTAAATGATTAATGTTACATATTATTAGTGATTTTGAAAAAATATTTTTTATTAAAATGAAAATTTTTACTACTAAAAAGTAGATAACTTTTACATATATAAGGATGACTTTTAAGCATTTTACGTCAACTTTAACTTCGGTGTACAATATTTATCGTACACCCCATGTAAATAAGAATTCGTGGGTGATGAAATAGTACGGCGTTATTGTTTGGTAAGGTGGTTAATTTTTAGGTAATTTGTGGTTTTTTTAAAAAAGTTTTAGATGGTTTTAATTTTTAATTAATTAATTATTAAAATAATTAATACTCCCTCCAAACCTAAATGTTATTCCCGTTTGTCATTTTACGCGGTTATTAAGGAAAAAGAAACATTATAAGATTAACTATTATTAATGTAGTTTTATGGGAAATTGTTGCTTTTTGATTCCATTTTCACAAGAAAACAAAATAGTTGAACCAATAGAATTTAATGAATAAAAATGTCAACTCATTAATCCATCCAAACTTAAACCAACCAATGAGACTACAAGGTTTTTTTATTGATAAACCAATAGAATTACAATGTTAAAATTACAAGGAAGAGATTAATAAGGAAATAAAAGAAATGGGAATATTATTTTGGGACACTAAAAAAGGAAACGGGAATAACATTTAGATTCGGAGGGAGTATATAATCACGGTGATTAAGGTATTATTAGTGTGATTAATTGTTATTAGTTGACTAATTGGTTAGAAAATAGATTAAATGATAGATGTAGGTAGTAATTGACAACTTTTAAAGATATAGGTAGTAATTCAAAAACTCTCCAAATACCTAGGTAGTAATTGACAAATTTTGTCATTAGTAATATTTTCATATTTGCAAATAATATATATCAGAGTATTAAAATAAATAAATTAAGATTTTTGTTTTGTTTTGTTTATTCAATGTTTATTCAAAGAGTAAGAGAACATAATTAACACAATAAAATATTTGTCTAAGTATTAATAAGAAACAAAGTATATCAATATCCTTAATGGTCATTTTACGTACCATTAAACATATAACAACTAGTTTACCAAACACTATTACACAAACAACTTATTCAACCAGCTAGTTAAACCAACTAATACAAATCAGCTAACAACTAACAGCTCCTAACCAAACAGGGTCATAGTATTCGTTGTTACTTTTCTTGTTTTATTGCAGTTTCATGTTATAGGTTCCTTGCATAACTAGTGTTACTTGACTTTATGTTAGTGTTACTTATACATTATATTCGTTGTTACTTTTCTTGTTTTATTACAATTTCTTCAAGTTCATGTTTGAAGTTCATTGTTTAGACTAGTGTTACTTGACTTTCTATTTAGGTGTTATTTATGTATTGTATTCGCTATTAATTATCTGCTTTATTATATTGCAGTTTCATGTTAGAGCTTCCTTGTATAGACTGGTGTTACTTTATTTTATACTCCCTCCGTATTTATCTAAGGGATACACTTGCTTTTTCCGGCCGTATTTATTTAAGAGATACACTTGCCATTTTTAGTAACTTATCAACTCCATAATCTAATTAAATAATACATCTAATATACTCTATCACCCACCATCCTATTAAACAAATAATTTCATAAACCCACTCCACCCTCCACCCACCAAAATGACATGGTCCCCACATGTTTAATTATTAAAATATTTATCCAACCTCACTTGTTTTATTATTTTATTTCATTCAATTATTCTTTTTAATACTCGTGCCCGGTCAAATGTATCTCTTAAAAAAATACGGAGGGAGTATGTTGTTAGAGACCAAATATGGGTTTGACCAAAATTTATTTTCCGTTAATTAACACGATGAGCTTTAAACGCGCTGAGCTTAATTATAAATGTGTGAATGAGGTGGCAGATCACATTTAAGACTTGAGGGTCCACCAAATAGTAGTAATAAAATTGAGTAATGTCTAAAATACAGTAGTACTTTTCCGTAAAACCCCAGCCACAATCTAGGGCACATCAGACGCTGAACTCCCAAAATACCCACCCACCCACACACACACCAAACCCTAGTCAAGCAGAGCACCAAACTATCTCATTCTCTCTCCTCATTCACTAACCCCATTTTCACTTTCTGGATCTAACTTGATTTACCAGTTGATGTGAATGTCACTTTTATTTTCGAACTTAAATACTCCAAACCTCTACCAAAAATGGCTTCAGCTTGTGTAAATACCATCCCAACACCAACTTACCCATCTTACGCCGGCTGGTTAAGCCCTAGAATCTCCATCTCTTCTTCATCTCCTGATAATAAATCTGATCTTGAATCACCATCTTCACTCAAAGACGCCGGAGATTTCGAGTTTCGCCTTGGCGATAACGTCACTATGCTCCCTGCCGACCAGCTCTTTTCCGACGGCAAGCTCGTTCCCTTGCAATTTTCCACGCCCAAGCCTGCTCCTCCTCCGTTGTCTACTCCGCCCGAAGAGGAGGTCAGATCGCCGGAGCTGGAGAAATCTTTCCGGAGATCAATCAGTGAAGATCCTTATTTGTTTTCACCGAAAGCTCCGAGGTGTTCGAGCAGGTGGAGGGAGTTTCTTGGGCTTAAAAAGCTTCAACAAGTCAACAACACCAACAAAGAATCTCAGCCTCAGTCCAAAACGACGTCGTCGTCAACGAGCGGTAAATCTATAAGACATTTTCTTAATCGGAACTCAAAAACGACGTCGTTATCAACAACAAGCGGCGACACTTGTTTGAGCTTACCATTACTAAAAGACTCGTCATCGTCGTCGTCTTCGTCTTCGTCTTCTTCAACGGATTACGAATCAATCTCGTTTTCTTCGTCTCGGCTTTCTCTCTCCTCAAGCTCCTCCGGCCACGACCACGACGAAATCCCGCGACTCTCTCTCGACGCTGAAAAGCCCATCGTTCAGCCCGTCAGATCTCTCTCCACCGGCCCAAAACTCCGTAGTGTTCGGCCCAGAGAGAATCCACGGCTGGGTCGGACAGTAAGCCGAGGAGTGTCAGTTGATAGTCCAAGAATGAATTCATCAGGGAGAGTAGTGTTTCAGAGTTTAGAGCGAAGTTCAAGCAGTCCGAGCTATTTTAATGGCGGACCAAGGCATAATAATAAGCATAATAGAGGAATAATGGAGAGGTCGTATTCCGGTAATGTTCATGTTAGGATAACCCCTGTTCTTAATGTCCCTGTTGTTTGCTCTCTTCGTGGATCTTCCAAGTCCGGCGTTTTCGGGTTCGGTCAATTATTCTCTTCCTCTTCTACATCGTCGTCTTTAAATGGTAGTCATAGTAATTCCAGAAGCTTCCATCAAAAGAAAGAGGCTAACCACAACAACAATGGCAATAATAGCAGTTTCAGAACCAAGAAAGAGAAGGAGAAAGAAAAGGAGAGTTCATAGAGAAATGATTCAAGTAGTCCGTCTAATTTTCTACTGATTAGAAACGTGGTCTGTGGCGGACTGCACCCTGGAAATGGGCGCCAGGGAGGGTGAGAGCGCCTGTCGTGTCCGGACATTAACCTTTATTTTTATTTTTAGTATTATGGGGGAGCTGCTGAGCTGGTGATAAATGGGAAACAGGAGATAAATTTGTTATCCATTGATTTTAACCGTAATTTACTGTATTTCTTTTTTAACCTTTCTTTTCAGGTTAAAGGGTAAAAAGAGTTTGTAGATATGCAGGGCTTGTTCTTTGTTTTACTCAACCTTTTTTGCAAAGTGGCTCCATTGTTGTACTTGTTGAGTTGTTGAGTATCCTTGATGATGATTTTTTTTCTTTTTTAATTTTTTGTGGGGCTTCCAATTTGTTTGATATGCTAACTCTTTTGGTTAGTTTAAACAAAAGCTAGAGATTTTTATGTACTAGTAGTATGACATTTATTTAAAACGAACGTACTCTTGAGTTCTTGACTTGTTCTTGTTCTTGACTCCATAAGTCCGTAGTACTCCCTCCGTCCCTTAATACTTGCACCGGTTTGATCGGTGTGGAGTTTAAGACATTTGAATTGACTTACTAATTTAATGGGTGTTAGACTGTTAGTTGATAGTGGATATTTTTTTAATATAGTTAGTGGAAAATGTGTAAGGGGTAGGGAATAGTGAGTGGGAGTGTGAATTTTTAAATGATCTTTTGTAGGGAGTAGGGGTGTATGACTGTAGGTGGGGTAGTAGGTAAGTGTGAGAAATAATATAATATTGGTAAAATTTTCCATTTAGAGAAGCAGTGCAAGTATTAAGGAACGACCCGAAAGGGAAATCGGTGCGAGTATTAAGGGACGGAGGGAGTAATATTTAAAACGAACGTACTCTTGACTTGTTCTTTTCCTTTTGTGACTTACTCACCTTGTTGTGAAACTCCAATTTAAAGTGATGTCACATCCATGATTGCATTTAACATATACGGAGTAGTACAAATTGATGGAACGTGAATGTGCTATCTGCGTACAACATTGATACGGAGTAATACTTTAATTACAATTTACACATGTTAATCACCGGATCTATTCAATTCATCCGCGGATGATAGATGTGTCGAATGTTGATGGAGGGTAAATAGGGTGGCGGATGGGTCAGATGATTTATGGACCATTGGCAGATGGGTCAGATGACGGATGGGTCAGATGACGGATGGTCCATTGGTGGATAAAGCTCTACCCGATCCATCTCTGATTAATTGTCACCCCTATGTCTTAGCCCTGAAACTCTGAAACTCTGTGAACTACGGGTCATAGGTTCAAATTTTCACCCTCGTCAATCTGTAATTTATATTGTCATTCTATATTGTCATTTTGATTCATTCGCACCAGAAGAAAAAAAGTGACATAGGTTAACCCGTGGTTTAAAGCACCCCTGTAGTCCATCTATCCTTTAAGATAGTCGGAGTTTCTGTTTAGTCTATAGCTTTATACCACTAATTTTCTTACTCATAAACGTAACTCCATCTCACCAAAAACACAAAAGTAATACTCCAGTATTTTCTAATGGGACAATCATAGAAGAACGGAAGAATAAGACGAGTTCAAGAAAAGATGAAAAATATACTGGGTATTTTCGTGTTAATATACGACCCTTCTCGATTTGAACAGGTTTGTTTTGGTCAAAGTTGGTTTACGTAATTTGCAGTGCAATTCAGATTTCGATGGATAAGTTAATAATGAAAGATATTGGAGGGATTCGGTTGGTGTTTTTAGCTGTTTGGGAATTGGGAATACATTAATTTTATCTTTTTGTTCAACAACGCAAATTTTGTCATGCACCTATGAGCACCTTCATCTAGAGTTGTTAAAAACTGACCCTATCCGAAAATTCGATCTGAATCGATCAAATTCGTGACCGACTATGACCCGAAATTATGGTGAAACAGGTAACTCGAAATCCGACCTGTACCGACCCGGAAAAACGATAACTGATTTTAACCCGATGTTGTAACACCCGAACCCGAACCCGACACCCAACCCGAAGATGACCGATAACCGAACTGACCCGACCGATCAATGACCCGAACCCGATTCAATACCCGACCCGATGTCAACCCGAAACCGATTGTAACTCGATGAAACCTGCTATTGACCCGACCTGTGATAACCCGCTACCCGATTTACCCGACCTGTTGATAACCCGACTTGTCATTGACACGACCAAATATTAACTTCAACGATAAAATCTATTTTAATTATTTATTACTAAATACTGAAAAATTAAAATGCGAAAAAATTAAAACGTGTTGAACAACTTAACGTTTTTATATAAATAAACAAAAGTAAAGTAAAACTTGTTTTGTTTTTACCATAATTTCGAGTTATTTGTTGCAATTTGGATGAGATGAAAGGTAGAAATTGAATCTAACATCCTAATTGACAGCCTTTCTCTTTGTCTGCGCAACCTACGTCAACGTGCTCAATAACGAGAAAAAACGGTTACACTATCACACATGAGGCTCGCATTGGCTCGAAACCCACTCACTTACCCGTCATTCCAAAAATGAAATTCGAGTTGTGGGAGTAAATATTCACTTTCACATTTTAAGATGACCAAATCGATCATTGGTTCGTAATCCATGTTCACTTTATATATGCATTGACTTGACAAAAACACGCTATTATTTTGGTCTATATAAAATTAACTCTAAAATAAGTTAAGCAACATTTTTTACAATATAAAATAATTAAAATGTATAGGTTAATTATCAGACCCGAGTTTGACCCGTCCCCGAGAGTGACTCGACCTGAATTCTATCTTATCCAATTATTATCCGATCCAAACCAAGACCCAAACCCCGAAAATAATTGTGTTGCAAACCGACTTAAACCCAACTTGATAAGACCCGAACCCGAAATTACCTGCTACAAACCGACTTAAACCCGACCCGATAAGACCGAACCCGAAATCAAACCTAACCGAAATGTGACCCGACCCGAACTGAACCCGGGATAGGATGAAACCCGACATGACCCGACCTGAAATCGACCCGACCGAACCCGAACTCAACCCGGATGAAATATTGACCCGACACGACCCGACCTGATCATGACCCGAGACCCGAGATGACCCGACCCAAACCCGACCCGATGACCTGTTTTGACAGCTCTAGCTACCTTCATCTGGTACTCTCAGATGTAAAACGGCGTAGTTTAGTTAATAAATGCTCTTTTCGTCTCTTAATACTTTCCCCCTTTTCTTATAAAACCGTCACTTAATACTCGTATTGTTTTTATAAATGACATATTTTGTATAATATTATATCATTTCCCTCATCTACTATGAACCACAATATACCTACTTTCTTAAAAAAAAACATTAAAAAATCTAACCCACCCCCATCCAAACTCCTTTATTTAACACATTCCACTAACTATATTTAAAAAAAATAAACCACTATCAACTACCATCCAATAAATTAATAAGACAATTAAATTGCCCAAAACTCTATGTCGATCAAACCAGAGCGAGTATTAAATGACAGAGGGAGTAATAAAAGAAAAGAAAGATAAGACGCGCTGATAAGTGTCTGTAAGATAGTGACTGGACTCGGAAACATTTGCTGTTAATTTTTTTATACTCCCTCCGTCCCAAATTAGTTGTTACACTTTCCTTTTTCGTCCGTCCCATATTAGTTGTTACACTTCTAAATTAGGAATGACCCCACTATTATTATATTGTCTCTCTCTTCCCACTAATTTTTTTTGTCCCCACACTCTCTCACATTCAATTAAAAAAATACCCCACTAACTCATATCACATCTACTTTTTCAATAAAATAATAATTGATAACCAAACAACCACTTATCACCTAAAACTTTGTGCAAATGTAAGTGTAACAACTAATCTGGGACGGAGGGAGTATTTTTTTTTGAACATTTTCATATAAGTGTCTCATTTTTTATTTTGGAAATTGTACTCGTACTCTCCGTATTTATTTAAGAGATACACTTGGCCTGACACGGTTATTAAGAAGAAGAATTGAATGAAATAAAATAACAAAGCAAGTGGGGTTGGATATATATTTTAATAAGTAAACAAGTGGGACCATGTCATTTTGGGGGTGGGTGGTTGGGTGGGTTTATGAAATTATTTGTTTAACATGATGGTGGGTCATAAGGTAAATTAGATGTATTATTTAATTAGATGGTGGGGTTGATAAGTTACTAAAAATGGCAAGTGTATCTCTTAAATAAATACGGCCGGAAAAGGCAAGTGTATCCTTTAAATAAATACGGAGGGAATATAAATTATTAATCTATCCGTCCCTTTTTATTCTTTACGTATTCTTGTTTAATGTGTCTTATTTGTTCATTACATTGTGAGTCTTTCCTTTTATATTTTTTCACATATGTTCAAAATTGTGTCAAGTGATTACTTTAACCTATTAAATACATTGGGATATTTCGGCCCTGTTTAGTTCACCTTATTTCAGATCAAATCAGACCAGAAAAATAAATTTAGTTCAGATCAGATTATTATTATTACAGTATTTTTATTATTATTATTATTATTATTATTATTGTTATTATTATTACTATTATTGCTTTAATATATAAGAACAATGTTGTTGTCTAGATCTGAACCGATATGTCCAGATCAAACGGGTATGATCATATGGATTTTGACCAAAATAACAAGCTTTTAAACCTAAGTATATTTCTTCAAACTTAGACTACCCATAAACAATGTGCCGACGTGAATTTTTAAGTGCTTAACAATTTACACGTCTATTTTTTAAGTGCATAAAGACTAAAACGTGCAAAATTTAAAATTTTTGGTCTAGCAAGGTTTTATAAGTTAGTATTGAAAATACTAAAATATGTGTAATGTAATGAATAATTAGTTTGATTTTGTTTTATCTATAAGCGTAAAAGATTTACTACGTAACTCACGTACCCGAAGAGTCACGTCCTTTACTCATACAAATATAAATGGGCAGTATTTCAACATTCGGGCACCCAACGTCACAATTATTTTCATCTCATTTCTCTCTCTATCTCACTCACCTGTTACAAATTCTGGAAATCAGACTTCCCCCCCTCGACAACACAACTATGGCATGCAACCTACAAAATGACCCAATTCTCCCTGAAATTGTAGGCGAAAAAAACCTGTTCTGATCAAATTTGATCTAATTTTAATTTAACAAAGATATTAAAATGAAGAGAATTAGTCCTCCATGTCGTGTACGTATTAACATTGAACCCCTTACTAAATCCAAATTTTATTACATTTATGCGAAAAAAATATTACTACTTCGTATCAAATATCAATCTATCATTACATATGGTTTAGAAACGGAACTAATTAATTGGCCATTTTCCCATTCTCCTCAATCAACATGGCAACTACCATGAAGTAATGGTGTTTTCTCTTAAATTTATTAGACCTAAAGTTATATGAACTGATTGGAACTTCTTCCGATTAAACATGATTGAAACTTAATAGACTTGATTGTACATGATTGGAGATGATCATACCAGATTAAAACAAAGTAAACTTGCTAGACTAAACTTATTCCACCAACCACCCTGATTGAATCTTATTGTACTTGATTAAACTTGTACAGTAATAAACAAGTAAACACGGAGACAAGACTCGACGCTTGACACGACTCTTGACTCACAGTTTAATTAAGAAGTAGCTTCGAACGGGTAAAATAAAGTATCCTCAAAAGGAAAGAAAAGGGTGATGGGAGCCAATCATACACCAAATAATAATAAGTCGGACTCCTACTCGACAGTCGGGCCATACCGACAAGAATTCCAGTGCATATAAGCATAAAAAGAAGAATGAAACAACGTCTTGTATCATTCAAGGAGTACAAGTTTTCCGGCAAGACTCCCCCCATTAATCATACTCAAGGTATATACGTTCCAAGAGTTTTGAAGCTCATTCTGAGTAGCACTTTACGTTAATTAATATTTTATGTACAAGCGACTCAAGACTCAACAACAAAGCAAGCAATCAAACATGAACACTTCATTTTAATCTTTTAGGACTTATGATCAAACTTAGGACTCAAGTGATATTACTCCCATTGTTCCTTCTTAAAAACACTGTTTGAGATAATCCGACATTGCATGTTAACAAGCGGGGTGTGCCCATTGAAGGAAATAATGCCCTTGGTCCAAGTATGCATTCAATACTAAGTCTAATAAATGCGGTTCAGTATTAATTAACTAAACAAGTTAATAATTCAATGAGATCAAGTGAGCTGAATGCCTAGCTAGAGGCCGCTTCAGTTCAAGTGGAATTAATCCACAGCTTACTCTTGACTGAACCCGTAGGGTCACACAAATAGTACGTGAACAGATCAAGTATTTGAGTGAATATATTATTCATTAAATACTCTATTTATGAACATTCGGAAACGACGGATCTCGGTTCCAGTGGGAGCTGAAATCGTCAAAAGACAAAGTATAGAATGCTCCATAAATGATGATATTGCCGGAAACGGAAATATGGATCATGACGGAAATATAAATATTATCCAAGTCGTAGATGTTGTCGTAAACGAAAACATGGTACGTATAGGAAAATATTATCGGAAATAGAAATATTGCCGGAATCGGAAATATTTCCGGAAACGGAAATATTACCGGAATCAGAAATATTGTCCGAATCGGAAATAAATTCCGGAATAGGAAATATTAAATATTTGTTCGAATCGGAAACGAATTCCGGAATCGGAAAACGAATCGGAAGCGCGACGTACGAACGATCGACGAACGAGCTTGCGAGACGCAAGGCCCAGCACAAGCGCTAGGCCCAGCACCCAGCAAGCCCCCGCGCGGGAGCAGCGAGTCAAAGCAGGCCGAGCAGCAGCAGCGCCCAAACGAGATGGGGCGTGTGCTTGCTGCCAGCGCCCAGCGCTCTTGGGCCAAGCGAGCAGCAGCGCCCACTCGTGCGCTTGCGTGCTACATGACCAAGCCTTGGCCGGTTAGGATTACTTCGTTGTCAAGTAATCGTGTTTTCCTAATTCTACTCAATTTGGATATTTTAGTTAAATCTGAAATACTTAGGTATTTGATTAAATCTAAAATTCTAATGATATTATTTAACTAGAATCCTAATGTATTTAGTTATTCGATTCCTAGTAGAATTCAAACTCCGTTATTTCCACCCTATAAATATGTGGTCCATGATCACAATTTATAATGCAATTAATAAGTATTCCCATACATTATGTTCAAGAGAGAATTTAATATTTGCCTAACATTATTGTGAGTTTCGTGAGTGCACATAATACCTTAGAGAATATTCTAGTTGGTTGAATCTAAGGCGGATCCGAACGTGCTGTGGACTATCTACGGAGGGGCGACATTTGGAGTCCTAAACTTATTTTTGTTCGGTTCGGGAGCAGCTAGGGAAGGTACGCATCACATTGTATGTATCCTAATTATGCTAATTGACTATGTGGCAATTAATTTGGATTCCTGGCTTTATGGTTTTTCTGCATGAATTATATTGTTTATATTATTCATAACCTTACACCCTTAGCACGAATAGTCCTTAGTTCAATTCACATAGACTTCCCTAACATATTCTACATGACGGTAGAATAAATAATGTAGTGAGGCATAAACACTTGGCTCAAAGTATGCTAGACATCCTGTACAATAGCATAAACATAACTTGCATGTGAAACACTCATACATGCATATAAACTTGAACAACACGCTTGACATAATTCCACGATTATTAAAAATCACAACATGACTGTTCACAAAGTTTCGTAAAGCATTAACAACCACACATGTGCCGATGTGCCGTGTGTGCTATGCGGGTGGTCGAGCAAATTGGGCAACGATGCATCGTAGCGCAAGGCACGAGGCAAGGCAGCAACAAACGAGCAAGAGAGCTCGAGTGCCGCTGCGCATGCCACGGCCCAACACGCAACCAACGACCAGCAGACAACAGACACAACGGGGAGCTGTTGCGCTGCTATGGTGCATCACTCGGCCACAGCTACGCGGGCCTTGGGCGCTGCTTTGTGCATGCGGCCCATGTGCGCTGCGGAGTTGGTGCTTGGGCGAGGCATGGTCTTCGGCCTATGGCCTTGCCTTGGTACGTTTGGGCCGTCTTGTTTATGTTTCGGTTGAAAAGGATTTTAATTAAATTTAATTTCGTAATTTAATTTTTTCTTGTAATTTAATTTTGAATAATTTAATTATTTATAAATTATTTTATACTAATTATTTTACTAAAATTAAAACCTTGATAAAATTTAAATTAATTAATTTTAATCAACTGAAAATAAAATAAAGGGATTTAAATATTATTTTATATGAGCTTTAAATTTTAATTAAATTTGTAAGTTCCTAGTTGGACTAGGAAATACAATTTTATGTTTAAAATTTGTAAAGCATGTAAATTCTTGGTTTTAGTGGGAGCTTTTAGTCATTAACTCTTGATTAGGTCTACATTCCTTTAAGGTTAAAATAACTCGATTGGAACTAAAAAGGTTGAACAATTTGTAGATTATTGGAACCCTTAATTAGTTGTTGCAAATGTTTATGTGATGCATGATTTTTCTACTAACTTTCTAGGTGGGTCATTCATTGATAAATGAATTGGTGAATGGCATATTGTAAATGTACTTTTTTGCATGTTATGAAAAGTGACTAGTATGGCCCAAATATGATAGAAAATATGGTGTGCGTATCATTAATTTGAATGTAAAATTGGTCTAATGCACCAAAGTTTTTATTTTAAATATGAAGGAAATAATGCCCTTGGTCCAAGTATGCATTCAATGCTAAGTCTAATAAATGCGGTTCAGTATTAATTAATTATACAAGTTAATAATTCAGTGAGATCAAGTGAACTGTATGCCTAGCTAGAGGTCGCTTCAGTTCAAGTGGAATTAATAATATTAATCCACAACTTACTCTTGACTGAACCCGTAGGGTCACACAAATAGTACGTGAACGGATCAAGTATTTAAGTGAATTAATACTCCATTTATGGATATTCGGAATCGACGGATCTCGGTTCCAGTGGGAGCTGAAATCGTCAAAAGGCAAATTATGAATACTCTGGAAACGATGATATTGCCGGAAACGGAAATATGGATCGTATCGGAAATATAAATATTATCCAAGTCGTAGATGTTGCCGGAAACGGAAACATGGTACGTATCGGAAATGGAAATATTGCCAGAATTGGAAATATTATCGGAATCGGAAATAAATTCCGAAATCGAAAATATTAAATATTTGTTCGAAACATAAATTAATTCCGGAATCGGAAATATTAAATATTGTTCGAATCAGAAATGAATTTCGGAATCGGAAAATAAATCGGAAGCGCGACATACGAAATAAACATCGGACGAGCTTGCTAGACGCAAGGCCCAGCACGAAGCTAGGCCCGCGCCTAGCAAAGCCCGCGCAAGGCATGCAAGCAACAGCAACAACCCGCCCCACCAAGGCAAGGCCTAGCCGAGCACAAGGCAAGGCCAGACCCAACCAAGGCGAGGCAAAAAAGAATGATTCAGATCTCACCTATCTGTGGCATTGTTGATTAGGCCATATTAACATGAAGCGCATAGAAAGACTTCAAAAGGAAGGAATTCTAGAACCATTTGACTTAGAGGATTATGGTAAGTGCAAATCATGTTTACTTGGCAAAATGACAAAGCAGCCTTTCTCTAAAGTTGGAGAAAGAGCAACTGAACTATTGGGTTTAATCCATACAGATGTATGTGGACCAATGAGTACAAATGCTAGAGGTGGTTTCAGCTACTTTATCACTTTCACTGATGACTTTAGTAGATATGGTTATGTCTACCTAATGAAGCATAAGTCTGAATCCTTTGACAAATTCAAGGAATTTCAGAGTGAAGTAGAGAATCAGTTAGGCAAGAAGATTAAGGCACTGCGGTCTGATAGAGGCGGTGAATATCTGAGCTATGAATTTTATGACCATCTGAAAGAATGTGGAATTCTATCAGAATTGACTCCTCCTGGAACACCTCAATGGAACGGTGTGTCAGAACGGAGGAATAGAACCTTGTTAGACATGGTTAGATCAATGATGGGTCAGGCCGAACTTCCAATAGAATTTTGGGGACATGCACTAAACACAGCTGCACTGACAATAAATAGAGCTCCGTTTAAAGCTGTCGAAAAGACTCCATATGAGTTATGGTTTGGAAAGCCTCCAAATGTGTCTTTTCTTAAGATTTGGGGTTGTGAAGTATACGTCAAAAGATTAATTTCAGACAAACTTCAACCAAAATCTGACAAATGTATCCTTGTGGGCTATCCAAAGGAAACAAAGGGGTATTACTTTTACAATACATCTGAGAACAAGGTGTTTGTTGCTCGAGATGGTATCTTTTTGGAAAGAGATCACATTTCCAAAATGACAAGTGGGAGAAAACTAGACCTCGAAGAAATTCGAGTCGAACAACAAACTCTAGAGAATGCTCAAGATGACATTCAAGATGAAACTCAAAGATCTTTAGAAGAATCTGGTGAGAATCAAGGACCATCTAGAAATGTAACCCCGAGTAGATCGCAGAGATATAGGTCTCAACCGGAAAGGTACTTAGGTATTTTGACGAACGAGAGCCATGAAGTTCTATTACTTGAAAGTGATGAACCTGCGACTTACAAACAAGCTATGACGAGCCCTAGCTCCAAGCAATGGCAAGAAGCCATGCAATCTGAATTAGACTCCATGTTTGAAAACCAAGTTTTGGATTTGGTCGATTTGTCAGATGGCTACCAAGCCATATGAAGCAAATGGGTTTTCAAACTGAAAAAGGACAAGGATGGGAAACTAGAAGTTTTCAAAGCTAGATTGGTTGCGAAAGGTTACAGGCAAGTCCACAGTGTGGATTACGATGAAACTTTTTTCACCAGTTGCAATGCTAAAGTCTATTCGGATAATGTTAGCAATCGCTGCATATTACGATTGCGAAATATGGCAGATGGATGTCAAAACCGCTTTCTTAACGGCATTTTAACAGAAACTGTGTTTATGACACAGCCTGAGGGTTTTGAGGATCCAAAGAATGCTAAGAAGGTATGTAAACTTAAGAAATCCATTTGCGGATTAAAGCAAGCATTAAGGAGCTGGAATATACGTTTTGATGAAGCAGTCAGTGACTTTGGCTTCGTCAAGAACGCAGACGAATCTTGTGTATACAAGAAGGTCAGTGGGAGAAAAATTGTTTTTCTAGTATTATATGTCAACGACATATTACTTATCCGAAATGACATTCCTATGTTCAACTCTGCCAAGATTTGGCTTGGGAAATGTTTTTCGATGAAGGATCTAGGAGAAGCACAGTACATACTAGGCATCAAGATTTACAGATATAGATCTAAAAAGATGATTGGACTCAGCCAAAGCACTTATATGAATAAGGTGCTTGAAAGGTTCAATATGGCAGACTCCAAGCGAGGCTACTACCCATGTCTCATGGAATGACTCTAAGCAAGACTCAGTGCCCAAAAACACTGGATGAGCGTAGACGAATGAGTGGAATTCCATATGCATCATTGATTGGTTCAATAATGTATGCTATGATATGTACACGCCCGGATGTTGCGTATGCACTCAGTGCTACGAGAAGATACCAGTCAGATCCAGGAGAGGCACATTGGACTGCTGGCAAGAATATTCTGAAGTACCTGAAAAAGGCACAAAAATGATTTCCTGGTCTATGGTGGAGATGATGAATTAATTGTTAAAGGCTATACGGACGCAAGTTTCCAAACCGACAAGGATGATTTCAGATCACAGTCTGGGTTTGTCTTCTGCCTCAACGGAGGTGCAGTAAGCTAGAAAAGTGCTAAGCAAAGCACCATTGCGGATTCTACAACTGAAGCGGAGTACATTGTTGCACATGAAGCATCAAAGGAAGCTATTTGGCTAAGGAAGTTCATAGGTGAACTTGGTGTAGTCCCCTCCATTAAAGGACCAATAGCTCTATATTGTGATAATAACGGAGCTATTGCACAGGCAAAGGAGCTTAGACACCACCAGAGAGTCAAGCATGTACTTCGTATATTTCACCTTCTACGAGAGTTCGTTGAAAGAAAAGAAGTCGAGATAAGCAAGATTGGAACTGACGACAACATCTCATATCCATTAACTAAACCTCTGCCGCAAGCGAAGCACAACTCGCACACTGCAGCTATGGGAATCAAGCATGTTGGAGAATGACTTTGATGTCCTTATTTAATGTTTTAAAGTTTTAGATTTTAATACTTTGTAAAACGTTATTGGTTAACCATTCATATAAATGAATAGAATTCATTTTCCATTTAATTTGTGGTTTATTAAATGATGAGTTCTTTCAATTTGAAGATATATTCAAGATAGACTGTCAGGACCAATCCTATGACTAAGAAATGTCTATCAAGTGAACTTGAATGTCAAAAGTTGAAAATGGTCCCTGGTCGAAGTTTTCTATAAAGATGGGCGCATAGAAAACACTAGACGACTAGAATGCAAGATGACTAGTAGTTCTGTTTCTTGAACTATGTGGACATGGAAATGTCGCAATCATTTGCATAGATACTTACTTTGGGAAGACTAGTATCGGACAGACCTATGAAACTTTACTGTAAGAAATGAAAATTTGTCATAAGTTAATTTCATTAAAATTATTAGACACTAATCCTCAATACCTGAGTGATTTGAGATTACTTGTTTGAGAACTGGTTACTTTGACGTTGTCAACCGTCGCACCGTAAAAGGAGGCTATAACGGCAATGCTCGGGTAATCACCTATCAAATGAAGTCTAATCTCAAGATCGCAAGATTGGGATTGTCCTCCCATAAATCGGGATGATATGTTGAAAGTTGTACAAGGCCACTCGGAGAACTAGAAACTGTAAAATGCATGGTCGTGCTCAGATGAATCATAGGCTATGATTATCTGTTTAATTGATCAGTTGAACTCTGAAACCGAGAAATACCTCTGGAAATAATAAGGATGTCAACTCTTACCTTATGTGCATGAGCAAGCATTAAGCGACAAAGGAATTAGGCAATGCACACTTGTCCCTGAGGACAACTGGGAGACTGAAGGAAATAATGCCCTTGGTCCAAGTATGCATTCAATGTTAAGTCTAATAAATGCGGTTCAGTATTAATTAATTATGCAAGTTAATAATTCAGTGAGATCAAGTGAACTGTATGCCTAGCTAGAGGTCGCTTCAGTTCAAGTGGAATTAATAATATTAATCCACAACTTACTCTTGACTGAACCCGTAGGGTCACACAAATAGTACGTGAACGGATCAAGTATTTAAGTGAATCAAATACTCCATTTATGGATATTCGGAATCGACGGATCTCGGTTCCAGTGGGAGCTGAAATCGTCAAAAGGAAAATTATGAATACTCTGGAAACGATGATATTGGGGGAAACAGAAATATGGATCGTATCGGAAATATAAATATTATTCAAGTCGTAGATGTTTCCGGAAACGGAAACATGGTACGTATCGGAAAATATTATCGGAAATGGAAATATTGCCGGAATCGGAAATATTGACGGAAACGAAAATATTGCCGGAATCGGAAATATTAAATATTTGTTCGAAACGGAAATTAATTCCGGAATCGGAAATATTAAATATTATTCGAATCGGAAATGAATTCCGGAATCGTAAAATAAATCGGAAGCGCGACGTACGAAATAAACATCAGACGAGCTTGGTAGACGCAAGGCCCAACACGAAGCTAGGCCCGCGCCTAGCGAAGCCCGCGCAAGCACAGCAGGCGAGCAGCTGCCCGCCAAGAAAGCAAGGCCCAGCCAAGCAATGAAGCAAGGCCAGCAGGCTGGCGCGCCCTTCGTGGGCTGTGTACCAGCGCTGCTGGGCCGAGCCAACCCACCGCGCGTGGGCAGGCCCCTTGCGAGCTGTTTGTGCGTGTTGTTGTGTTCGTGCATGTTTCGAATCCTTAGGAATTTAGGATTTATCCGATTAGACTATTTTCCTGAAACTACTAGAATTAGTTGTTAAGCTAAACACTAAAATTAATAGATTTAATTTAAGTCTAATTCTAATTGAATTAGATAAATTGAATCCTAGTAGGTTTCTAGTTCCGATAATCCTACCCTATAAATAGGTGATGGAAATCACAATATACATCAAGTCACAGTATTCATATAGTTTTAAGTTAAAAACTAAGCTTAATAATTTGCCAAATAATTAAGTATGAATAACATAATACCTTAGGTTAAATTCTAGTTAATTGAATCTAAGGCGGATCCGAACGTTCCGTGGACTATCTACCGAGGGACTACACTTGGAGTCCTAAACTTGTTCTTGTTCGGTTCGGGAGCAGCTAGGGAAGGCACGCTACACATGTATGTATCCTAAATTATGCTAATTGGTTATGTGGCAATTAATTTGGATTCCTGGCTTTATGGTTTTTCCGCATGAAATATATGTTTTATATTTGTCATAACCTAACACAATTGACAACCCTAGCCGAGAGGAGAGAGGAAGAAAATTGAGAGGATAGGGAGAGAAAATAAGAGGAGAGGCCATTTGTGTTTTAGGGTTTATTTCCCTTGTATCCTTGGCCCTATTTAGACTAACCCATACTTGGAGTTCAAGTAATATTAGGAAAGGTGAAAGTACTTAAACACCCTTAATGAATTATGCCTTTTTTTCCACTTAAATTCCTCTATCCTTTTAATTAAACTATTTCTATTTAAGGAAATATTTGAACTTTTCTTTTCTAAAATACATTTAATAAAATTAATAAATATTAAATGTAGTTAAAATACTTTTTTATTATTTACATGATTTAGTTTAGTACTTTTAAAATAATTAATTAATTTATAAATATACTGGAATTATATTTGTAAAATAATAAAAATACAGGGTATTACAACTGTTGATGGCAACTGCTCTGGTGCAAAACAGAACCAGGAACTCTTGATCATGCCTTCTTCAAGTTTCCTTGTGTTCATGAATTATGGGTTGAGATAGAGTTGCGAGGCTATGGCAGGTGGGTTTAAAGGTAGGGAGATTTTAGATGTAGTTGCAGAGGGATTTTGAGAAGAAACGGAAGCAGATTAGGCCAATTCTCCTATTACATATTTGGTCTCGAACAAAAAATAAGGTCTTTAGTGACAAGGAGCTCCCCCATGAGATCACCACTGAGAGAATTCGCAGGTTGGCTGACGAGTACAATAAATGCTCAGCCCGTATCTATGGCATTGTGCGCCCAAAGGCTCCCTAAGCTCAAAGGTATGGCAAGCCCCCACACCCCTTCAAATATCTTTAAATTGAACTGTGATACTACTTTAAACGAGGAGGGATGGATTGGTTTGGGTGTGGTTGGGCGCGATCATAAAGGCGAGGTTCGGTTTGCAACCAACAGGAGGATAAGGGGTTACTGGTCGCCTGAAATAGCTGAAGGGAAAACAATTCTATTGGCTGTTAACTTGGCTCTTCGCTACAATTTGAAGGTTATTGGTTATGGAAAGTGACTACGAAATGTTAGTGAAAAAACTATCTCTGGCTGTTATGTTCTTCTCGGACCTTGATGGCATTTTTATTAGAAGACATTTTATATTTAAGTTCTTGCTTTGATTTTATTTCCTGGAAACATATATATTAAAACGGAGGGTAATTGCGTTGTCTATCACCTTACCCGCTTACTGTTGTTTGGAACTCAACAAGTTTGGAAAAAAACAATTACGTATGATATTTTCCCATATGTAATGATGGACAAATTGTCCCTACATTAAGGCATTAATCATACCTTTTCCCTCACAAAAAGGAAAATTTGATAATATAATCCAACATTTGGCTGATTTTTTTTTATTAAGCCGACCTATATATGACATACTATTTTAGTAATCTCACATTTACTACCCAACGACTTTTATTAGGCCTAACAGGGAGATGTATCTGATGGAATGTCCTACGTGGTATTTTACCGTTATAATATTTTTTTTTTCTTTTTAATGCTTCATTTCTTTCCCTTTCCTCCTTATTTTTTCTTTTTAATGAATTAAAGCATTGTAAGTACCTACATCATGACTTATTCCTTTACTTTCCAATTCCATGAGCAACTCCATCGCCTTCGAAAGCTTCCCATCATTAACAAGTCTATGCAACTTGAAATTATAGCTTAATACATGAGGAACAATGTACACCCTTTTCAATCATGCTTCTCCACACCTTTTTGCCTTCCTCAAACCCCTTTTTCTCATACACTGCGCCAAGAAGCGTATTAAGAGAAACAACACTAGGCTTCAATCCGTTCTTCTCCATCTCACTGATCAATGATACTGCATCATCAAGCAACCCCAGCTTACAAAGAGCATCAACAACAGTGTTATAGCAATATACACTCAACTTAATCGATATCTTCCCTGGTAGCTCACGAAAAATCTCGTAAACCTTATCATATTTCTCTGAACAAGAAGCCGTCCCAAAAAGGACATTGAAAGATTTGAACCCCTGTTGACAACCTGTTGAGGTAATTCGTAGAACACCTCGTGTGCATGCTAAAAAAGACCAGCTTTCATATATAAGAATATAATCCTGGAAGCAAATGGTTTCCCAATAATGTATTTTTTCTAGGATTATAATGCGTCTTTAATCAAAGTGTCCTGATTAGCAAGAGCAAATCAATGAATTGTGTTTTCGTAAATTTTGTGTCTTTTCCTGAAATACATTTCTTGAGACAAAAGCTCGAACTTCTGTATGAGTTTTTGAGAATCTTTCTCATCTAAAAGATCTTCAATACCCATACTGATTTCTTTTCTTTTAGCTGAGGTTAATGATTTTGTAGTTTATGTGGGTTTTAGGTGCGTTGATTTAATCAAGTTTGCTGCATTTCGGGTTGAAGAAAATAAGGAATGAAGACGGGTGTCATGAAAAAGTACAATTGTAGTTGGAGCTTCAGTAATGGAGGAGAGAGGAAGTGCGGGAGAGCGAGAACATAGCAAAGAGGAGAGATGAGAGGTGAGAGAGACAAAATATTTTAGGGACTTTTTTAGGAACTTTTTGGATAGTTGGCAATTAATGAATGATGTGGCAAGCAAGTTAGGAGGAAAATCAAGTTTGGATTGTCAACATTATAAACATTGACTTTTTAGCCGATAACTAGTCAGTAAAAGTCGTTGGGTAGTAAATGCGGGATGATTACAAAATATGTCGTAGGTATGCTTAATAATTAAAAAAAAAAAACGGTCAAAAGTTAAATTTAAGTCAAAATTAGTTTTGTTCCCAAAATTTGAACGTGTCTCGTTTGACTGTATGGAAAGAAAAAGAATGTAAAAAACTATTGTGCAACACTGCTAAGCAATTGTGCAACAACTGGATCTACATCTGCAACCCCTCATCATTCTTCTAATCTTCTCCCATTTCTATATTCACCATTTTAATCTCTCTCTTTCTCTCTCCTAAACCCTTTGTTCCGATGCGATGTCGACGTCGCATCGTTCTCCGTACAACATTATCCCAATCCATGACCTCCTAGCCGACCACCCTTCTCTCCGTTACCCCGAAGTCCGCGCCGCACAATCCGCCCTTCGAACCACCGGCGACCTCCGCAAACCACCCTACATCCAATGGGACCCCCATTACGACCTCATGGATTGGCTCGGCCTCTTTTTCGGTTTCCAGTCCGACAACGTCCGGAACCAAAGGGAACACCTCGTACTCCACTTGGCCAACGCCCAAATGCGTCTCCAACCCCCTCCTGACAATATCGACTGTCTCGACTACGCTGTCCTCCGCCGCTTTCGCCGTAAGCTTTTGAAGAATTATACCCTTTGGTGCGGCTACCTTGGCCGGAGATCTAGCGTCTGGATCGTTGAAAGCCGTCGACGAGATGGGGATTTACGGCGGGAATTACTGTATGTGGCTCTTTATCTGCTTGTTTGGGGTGAGTCTGCTAATTTGAGGTTTGTTCCTGAGTGTTTGTGTTATATATTTCATCATATGGCTTTGGAATTGAACAAAATTTTGGAGGATTACATTGATGAGAATACTGGGAGGCCTTATATACCTAGTATTACCGGGGAGAATGCTTATTTGAATAGTATTGTGAAACCCATTTATGATACAATTAGTAAAGAGGTGGGGAATAGTGGGAATGGGACTAACCCTCATAGCGCATGGCGAAATTATGATGATATTAATGAGTATTTTTGGAGTAGGAGGTGTTTTGAGAAGTTGAAGTGGCCTATTGATGTTGGGAGTACTTTCTTTGTGGTGCAAGGGAGGAAGAGGCATGTGGGTAAAACCGGGTTTGTCGAGCAACGTTCCTTTTGGAATTTGTATCGTAGTTTCGATCGTTTGTGGGTGATGTTAGTGTTGTTCTTGCAAGCTGCGATTATTGTTGCTTGGGAGCAGGAGATTAATAATAGAGGGTACCCGTGGTCTTCGTTGAGGCATAGGGATGTTCAGGTCAAGTGTTTAACTGTGTTCTTGACATGGAGTGTGATGAGGTTTGTACAGTCCCTTCTTGATATTGGAATGCAGTATCGTTTGGTTTCAAGGGAGACTTTGATGGTTGGAGTTAGGATGTTATTGAAGTGTGTTACTGCTGCTGTGTGGGCAATTGTGTTTGGGACTTTTTATGCAAGAATATGGACGCAGAGGAACAGTAATAGGAGTTGGGCTGGTGCTGCTGAAAGGCAGATAACTAATTTTCTGTTGGCTGTCGCGGTGTTTGTACTTCCTGAGGTATTGGCTTTGGTTCTGTTTATCATCCCCTGGGTTCGCAATTTTGTGGAGGAGACGAATTGGAAGATATTTTATATGTTTACTTGGTGGTTTCAGACCAGAATATTTGTGGGCCGTGGACTGAGAGAAGGCCTTGCAGATAATATTAAGTACACTCTGTTCTGGATTTTGGTGCTTGCTTCCAAGTTTGTGTTTAGTTACTTCCTACAGATCAGGCCTATGATTAGACCGACACGTATTCTGGTGAACCTTACGCAAATTAGATATGAGTGGTATGAGTTCTTCCATGGCAGCAACAGATTTGCAGTTGGGCTTTTGTGGCTTCCTGTAGTTTTGATTTACCTAATGGACTTGCAGATATGGTATTCTATCTATTCATCCTTTGTTGGTGCAGCAGTGGGGTTATTTTCTCACCTGGGTGAGATCCGAAATATGCAGCAGTTAAGGTTGAGATTTCAGTTCTTTGCTAGTGCGATTCAATTCAACCTCATGCCTGGAGAGCAGCTGTTGAATTCAAGTGGGATTAAAAACAAATTTAAGGATGCAATCCATCGGTTGAAGCTCAGGTACGGGCTTGGCCGCCCTTATAAAAAGCTTGAGTCTAGCCAGGTGGAGGCAAATAAGTTTGCTTGGGTATGGAATGAGGTGATAAGTATTTTCAGGGAAGAGGACATCATCAGTGACAAAGAAGTTGAGCTGCTGGAGCTGCCTCAGAATACTTGGAATGTTAGGGTCATTCGTTGGCCTTGTATACTTCTCTGCAATGAGCTGCTTCTGGCACTTGGTCAGGCAAAAGAGCTGGTTGACGCGCCTGATAGGTGGCTTTGGCATAAGATATGCAAGAATGAGTACCGCCGTTGTGCTGTGATAGAAGCATATGACGCTGTAAAGCATTTGCTGCTTGCAATTATTAGACAGGGTACAGAAGAACATTCTATCCTCATGGTCATGTTTCAAGAAATCGATCACGCTATTGAGATAGAAAAGTTCACCAAGACATATGATTTGAATTCATTGAGAAAGATCCATGAGAAACTGGGTGCTCTTGTGAAGATGCTGATCCAACCAAAGAAGGTTGATCTCAGCAAGGTAGTGAATGCATTACAGGCCCTTTATGAGACTGCTATACGGGACTTTTATATAGAGAAGAGAAATATGGAGCGCCTGAGGGAGGACGGATTGGCTCCTCGGTCTGTATCTGGAAAGAGCCTGCTTTTTGAGAATGCGATTGTGTTGCCCAGTGAGGATAATGAGTCTTTTTACAGGCAGCTCCGACGTTTGCACATCATTCTTACTTCCAAGGACTCCATGCACAATGTCCCTAAGAATCTTGAGGCGAGACGGAGGATTGCCTTCTTCAGTAATTCTCTCTTCATGAATATGCCTCATGCCCCGCAGGTGGAGAAAATGCTGGCTTTTAGTGTTCTGACACCTTATTATAGTGAAGAGGTTTTGTATAGCAAGGAACAACTTCAAAAGGAGAATGAAGATGGGGTTTCTACCCTATTTTATTTGCAGACTATATATAAGGATGAGTGGGAAAATTTCATAGAGCGTATGCATCGGGAAGGTATGACAAATGATAAAGAAGATTGGGAATCTAAGCTGAGAGACCTTAGGCTTTGGGCGTCCTATAGAGGTCAGACACTTGCTCGCACTGTCAGGGGAATGATGTATAATTACCGTGCCCTAAAAATGTTGGCCTTTCTTGATTCGGCATCTGAGATGGACATTAAGGAGGGGGCACTGGAGCTTGCTACTGTGAGACAGAACAGTGGTTTGGGTGGTTTTGGCTCTGCAAGGCTACCGTCTTCAAGAAGTGATAGGAGTCTGAGTCGAGCCAGCAGTTCTATCAGTGAACTGTACAAAGGTCACGAGTATGGTACTGCTCTAATGAAATTTACCTATGTGATTGCATGCCAGATATACGGTACGCAGAAGGCAGAGAAGAAGCCCCAGGCTGAGGAAATACTGCAGTTGTTAAAGCTGAATGAAGCCCTTCGTGTTGCTTATGTTGACGAAGTTTCCACAGGAAGGGATGAGAAAGAGTACTACTCTGTCCTGGTAAAGTATGATCAGCAGTTGGAACAGGAGTTGGAGATCTACCGAATCAAGTTACCTGGTCCTATTAAACTTGGAGAAGGCAAGCCAGAAAATCAGAACAGTTCCATTATTTTTACTCGTGGGGATGCTATCCAAACGATTGATATGAACCAAGATAATTATTTCGAGGAGACTCTCAAGATGCGGAATCTGCTGGAAGAATTCAGGCATAAGCATGGTATTCGAAAACCTACAATTTTGGGGGTCCGTGAGCACATATTTACCAGTGGTGTTTCTTCGATTGCTCGGTTCATGTCAGCCCAAGAAATGAGCTTTGTGACCTTGGGCCAACGTGTTCTTGCCAATCCTTTGAAAGTTCGAATGCATTATGGTCATCCTGACGTCTTTGATAGATTTTGGTTCATGACTCGTGGAGGAATTAGTAAAGCATCCAGAGTCATTAACATCAGTGAGGATATCTTTGCTGGCTTTAATTGCACACTCCGGGGTGGTAATGTCACGCACCACGAATATATTCAGGTAGGCAAGGGAAGGGATGTCGGCCTGAACCAGATATCAATGTTTGAGGCTAAAGTGGCCAGTGGAAACGGTGAGCAAGTTCTCAGCAGAGATGTATATCGGCTAGGTCATAGGTTGGACTTTTTCAGGATGCTGTCATTCTTTTACACTACAGTTGGTTTCTTTTTCAACACGATGATGGTAGTTCTGACCGTTTATGCATTTTTGTGGGGGCGCCTATACTTGGCTCTAAGTGGGATAGAAGCTTCTGTTGAAGCAGATGCTACCAATAGTAATGCAGCACTTGGTACAATCTTAAATCAGCAGTTCATCATCCAGATGGGTCTGTTCACTGCTCTTCCGATGGTTGTAGAAAATTCTCTAGAACTTGGATTTCTCAGTTCTATCTGGGACTTCATTACCATGCAGCTACAGCTTTCATCTGTTTTCTTCACATTTTCAATGGGTACTCGTACCCACTACTTCGGTAGGACAATTCTACATGGAGGTGCCAAGTATCGTGCTACTGGTCGTGGCTTTGTTGTGCAGCATAAAAGTTTTGCAGAAAACTACCGACTTTATTCCCGTAGCCATTTTGTGAAAGCAATTGAGCTGGGGCTGATACTCATAGTGTATGCTGGATTCAGCCCTGCCGCAAAAGGCACGTTTGTGTACATAGCACTGACCATATCAAGTTGGTTCCTGGTGATATCTTGGATTCTAGCTCCATTTCTGTTCAATCCCTCAGGTTTTGATTGGTTAAAAACTGTGAATGACTTTAGTGATTTCATGAACTGGGTCTGGTATAGTGGTGGGGTTTTTGTGAAGTCTGAGCAGAGTTGGGAAGCTTGGTGGAAGGAGGAGCAGGATCATCTGAGGACAACTGGTTTATGGGGGAAGCTCCTTGAGGTGATACTGGATCTTCGTTTCTTCTTTTTCCAGTTCGGAATCGTATATCAGCTGGGTATTGCTGCTGGAAGTAGGAGTATTCTTGTTTATTTGCTGTCATGGATCTATGTTTTTGCTGCTATTACGATATTTGTTGTCACTACATATGCCCGAAACAAATATTCTGCAAAAGATCATATCTACTACCGTCTCATCCAGTTCCTGGTTATTGTCTTGATAGTTCTCGTGATAGTGGTGTTGCTGAAGTTCACTAGTCTGGAAATTGTTGACTTGTTTACAAGTTTCTTGGCATTTATTCCTACTGGCTGGGGAATTATTTCTATTGCTCTTGTGCTTCGAGGATTTATACACAAAACTGTTCTTTGGAAGGTTGTTATGGCCATGGCTCGTCTATATGACATCATGTTTGGTGTGATTGTTATGACTCCTCTTGCATTTCTCTCTTGGATGCCTGGTTTCCAGTCAATGCAGACAAGAATCTTATTTAATGAAGCCTTCAGTAGGGGTCTACGGATATTCCAGATTTTAACGAACAAGAAAGCATAGTGATTCTTGGCTTGAGGAAGGTATGATCATATTATTAATATGGATAGATTAATTTTCTGATCTTTTTTTGTAGGAAGTTTAAACTTTAAACGTAGATAAGCGCAGCTACCGGTGGTTGAACAAAAATAATCTTAAGTGTTAACTTGTTAACAAAAAAATGCATTTAATGAGACTGGTAGTGGTGTATCCGGCAAATATATAATACACCAAAAAAGAAGAAGAGGGGAAGACCTATATGAACATTAAAATGACGTGGCAAGCTAATTTGACAATTAGCTTGTCATGCCACGTAAGATTTTAAGCTATTTCATTTTCTACCTAATTTGTATTCCAATGGCTAGTGACTAGCTTCCTATTTAAAATTGGTAACTATTTGTGAACTATTGGCGACAATTTGCTGGAGAAGCTAATTTGCTTGGCCAAATTAATACCATATCATTTTCACCCCAATGGTCTAGCTGTTAGCTTGAGACTTTTATAAATTGCAAACAAGTCCCTAGTTACAACCATTAGAGTTGCTCTAAAGAACCAACCGTCTTTGAGGCTAAAGTTGATAGTAGTTCTTCTTCCCAAAATTTCCGTTCGCCTCTCTTGTTTAGTACTCTGTATGCTTTATTAGCATAGGTGATCTTTGATATTATTTTTGTATTTATGTGTTGGGTTTATTTTCGTTGGACGCCAAATTGTCAAATTTTGGGTATGAATGTGTTTAATTCCTATTAACGTATAAATAGAAAAGTTATAATTTCTTGAAACCAATTCCCAATCAATTTCGAAGTTTTGATAATTTAGTATTACCTTCTTCCCTAAATAATACGGAGTAGGTTACATCATTGGAGCTCGTGTTTAAGATTTGAAAATTTTATCTCCGCCAAACCAATGTAGTCTTTCTTTTAAATTGTTTGTTATGATCAATGGTGGTATGGAAAAAAGTTCAAAATTTGACTTATGTCTTGGAAGTTGTGCTTTGGCCTGTAGGGGTTTTCAGTTTTCACCCTTCTAAAGAAGTATACTATTGTTTGCAACTAACCAATTGTGCAGTAAGTAAGAAATTGATTAAAAAAAAGTGTTTGGTGTTTCTGAAATGATGGAGTTCTTGAATATGCAGTTGTGTATAAGTGTAGGAAGATTTGATTGGAAGTATGTCACCTTGATTCACTCTGATGAAGCAACAGGCATTCTTTTGGATTTATTAACAAGTGCCTTAATCTTACCTGAGTTTCTGATGAAATTCTCTTTCTTTTTCTCGGTGCAGGTTGTCATTTTCGTGTGGAGTTACTTGAAGATGGGATATTATATTTTCTGAGATTTGACAGTGTTTTTGGGTATTCTGTTGTGCTGTAATTAGTTCGACTGTCCTTGTTTCTTACAACTTTGAAGGTGGGGGAATTCATAGATAACTTTCATCTGCTTTCTCCCCTTTGGTTCTGCTTGAGTAGGAAATAGACTAGTTTTTCTTGCACAGTGTATTTAGCTTGAGTCATTTATCAAAAATTTTCTCACCATTCTTTTGCTTAGAAGTACAGTCGTGTATGTAACTATGTAAGCATGTTTCGGGCTCCAGTTGTTTTTTGGTAGCGTGCTTTTAGCTTTTTCTGGTCTGTTCTTAGCTTCAACCATGAATACTTACAATTCAGATGCAGCATTCGGGTCTTGTTTTCTTTTCCTCTTCAGTGTATTTAGTTTCTGCTGTACATTAAGTTTTGTCTGCATAATTGTTGATTTCTGTAGACGAAAATGACATTTAACAGGTACCTCTTCTTTTTACGTACGGCGTTCAACACGAATTGCTCGAAAGAAATAACCAAAAAGACCCCAGAGAGACGATGATCCACTTCCTAGTTCCTACAAGGTATTGATATGAGCCTGCTGAACTTGATATAGTCATCATGTGGGTATTTTATTTATCCCAATGGTGAGCTTGAGTATTGAAGTTAGCATAATTATTGGGGTTCCCTGGTTGAATTACCGGATAGTTACATTTATATATTTGCTTGGTCATGAAAACTGGGCCTAGGCTACGGCCTAATGGGTACTTTGAAACATGGAAATAATGAAATTCATATCTTACATTAGTGATAAGTGAGATAATTAGGTGGTTAGTTAAAGGCTTAAAGCTCTAACTTGTGGGTTTCTTAAAATATGTTAGGAATTTATAATAAAAACGAGGAGGAACTTTTTTAGAATTGGAGAAAAAAGTTTAAGGTGATTGTGAGATTTATTTATCGATTCTCGCCGTATGTGGCAATTTGAAATTAATTATCGCTGTATGTGGCAATTTGAAATTAATTATCGCTGTATGTGGCAAGATGGTAAAACATCCTCATCTCTAGTGTGATTGTTCAAGGACTCCCGAGTCACAATAAAAGCTACAGTTGGGGGTGTGTACACTAGAGCTTATTGAAATTAGTTGGCCAATGAAGATTGAATGTATTGTTAGGGGCTCTCGGGTACACATTAAATAGACTGTTAGGGTCTCCCGGGTCTATCTATTATTCCGTAGATTGTCTGGCTCCCGGATCTACTTAGAATGGAGAATTACGGGAATTTAGATCCAGAACTACTTAGAATGGAGAATTACGAGAATTCAGGTTATAAGAGATAATATTTGTATGATTAGAAAATAGCTCAACTAGAAAGCCATTAGTAATATCAAATATCACTTAGCTACTAACATAACTCAATGTGTTTATTTTCTTTGTGATTCAAAGTTATTTGGAAATGATACGGCTTGATTTTTGGAGTGTACTCGATGTTAGTGTATTATTGTTTATTCTTTAAATGTATGCATGAGTTTTTTAAATGCTCGATTAAGGGGTGGTTGTGGTACTCAGATTTCGATGATGTGTGTATTTCTTGTTTGTGTTTGGTGTTTGTGTTGTTCTCCCATTTGGGATTGAACCTACGACGACCCATTTTATTATGGTGAGCAGGTGACTATTGACTACATGTGTTGTCAATAGGGGTGGACATGAGCCGAACCGAGCCGAACTCAAATAGGCTTGGCTTGGTTTGGTTATTTTTTCCCGAGTTCGAACTCGAGCTCGAATTAACCTCGAGCTTTAAAATCCTTATCGAGCCAGGCTTGATAAGAATTCTTCGCGTTCGAGCCGAGTTTCGAGCTTGTTGTAACATTGATTCGATGAACTGATAAACCATATTTTACAACAGGTACTATAACATTACTAATAATTTTCTTAATCTAACATTATATTAGTATTTTACTTGGACAAGTTATGTAAAATATTATTCCTTATTTGTCATTTAATTGATAGGTTGGATAATGGAATTAAACGATATATAAAAATCTCATATATATGCATTATTATTCTTAAATTAACGAGCTTGCGCGCTTTCGAGCCGAACACCATTGAGTTTGAGTTTGGTTCATTTATTTATCGAACCATAAATATAAGCTCAAGCTTGATTCATTTACAAACGAATCGAGCTCGAGCTCCTTCATCACCACCTGTGATTTCTCCTCCATTGCCACAACCTCCTTCCTCTTTCCCCTCATCTTTCTTACCCTTCTTTTTCTTGTTCTTCTACTTCCCTTTTTATCTTCGCATTCTTCTAATCATCCTCGTCTTTCTCCTGTTCCTCTTCTCCATATATAGTTTCTCCTCCATCACCACCTGCAATATGTCCTCCTTCAATTCGCCACAACCTCCTTTCTCTTTCCACTCCTCTTTCTTACCCATCCTTTCAGTTATACCATTTTTTAGAGACACCAAAGAACAATTTAGCTTCTCAATGATGTGTTTGTGGTTTCACACTTACCAACATAGAGAATATAATAAGCCCTTGTTGAAGCCTCTTTGGAATGATTTAACACAAAGTTCATCAAGCGATAATACACCAAATTTCGAAATTCAATTTTCGGTTTATCATCTCCTTCCTTGATTACTATTTTTTGAAACACCTGATTAATTAAGGTTTTGGTCAACAAACTCTCTTATCTTTCACATCTAGTGAATTCTTTTTAAAAAAATTCACATAAAATCCCAGATGTGAACTTTTGCTATTGGGATCATTCCACACATCGTAAGAAACTTTCCTTATTCCAAACAAGTGCGAAATATCCACTGGATAGATTTTGCACAGAACGTTGCCGATTGTGAATAGTTGGGTTTCAGCGTTATAACTTTGCAACAATTCCCACAACAAGAGCATCCTGCATTTTCGTATCGGGACACGCAGTTACTTGTTGAAACGAAAAATTTCCATATCCTTTAATTTCAACAACTTAATTATCCTGATCATCCTTATTAAATGTGGGTAACCTAATTTTAATTTTGAAACTTACTTCCATACTGGAAAATAACACAGAGTCAAATATAAACATAACAAAAAATAAGGTTGATTTGAATAGCCCTATAACAGAAAAACATTTACAATAGCCTTATTTTCATCTTAGGTTTTATATATTTGGCTCTGTGTTGTTTTCCAGGATAGAAATATGTTTCGAAACCAAATATGGGTTACACAGATTATATAAGGATGATCAGGATAAGTTAGTAAAATTAAAACATATTGGAAATTCTCATTTCAACAAGTTGCTGCGTGTCCCGATACGAAAATGCAGGATGCCCTTGTTGTTCACAATCGGCAAGTTCTTTGCAAAATTTATCCAGTGGATATTTCTCCCTTGCTTAGAATAGGGAAAGTTCTGGCGATGTGTAGATTGATACCAATAGCAAAAGTTCACGTCTTGGATTCTTTGTGAATCTTTGTAAAAAACATTCATCGGATAAGAAAGATAAGGGAGTTTGTTGACCAAAAACCTTAATTGATCGGGTGCTTTAGAGAATAGTGATCAAGGAAGAAGATGATAAATCGAAAACTGATTTCCATAATTTGGTGTAGTATCACCTGATGAACTTTGTGTAAATCTCTGTGTTAGTAAGTTTGAAACCATGGATTGGTCAAGACACGTCAATGAGAAGATAAATAGTTTTTTGGTGACCTCTAAAAAATGGCATAAATGAAATGATGGGTAAGAAAGAGGAGTGGAAAGAAAAAAAGAATGTTGTGGTAAAATAGGAGATATTGCAGGTGCTAATGGAGGAGAAGTTGCATGTGGATAAGAGGACCAGGAGAAAGAGGAGGAGGATTAGAAAAATGGGAAGGATAAAGGGAAAAAGAAAGGTATAAAAAAAGAAGGGGGGAATAAAGAAGGTTGTGGTGGTGATGGAGAAAAAGCTGCAAATGAAAAAGAGGACCCGGAGAAAAAGAAGGATGGTCCGGTTAAAGGGAATGAGAATAGGAAAAAGAAGAAAGTTGAAAGATCGAAGTTCTATTTGCCGTTCTTCTCCCAACTAGGTGAGGCGTGGTTATTTTATTAAACCATTCTCAACCACATCACTTCCTCATATAACGCACCGATATATTCTTTTCTTGCTCATGGAAATTGTATCGATGTCATAAGTTTCATGAGTATCAACTATGTGATTGCCCTGCATAGCTTCATATATATCTAATGTGTTGTTTATTAGTTTGAAACACTTCATCCCACGAGAAAACAAATTATATGATATAATTGAAAATTTATTTGGCATGATAAATGACGTAGTGTATGTGTACAATTGACAAACTTAATGGATGTTTTTCATTCTATAATTTTTTTTCCCCAAATCTAGATTATATTTTACAAATTTTCCAAAATATAATAAAGAAATAACTCCATTTATTAATAAATTTGAAAAAATAAAATACGCTTATCTATAGTAATGTATCACTCCTTTATTCAAACCTAGATTAGGTCTCATACACAAACGGATATTTAAAAATTATTATTTAACCATTTCTTTATAAAATGTATTAAATGCATAAAATATATTTAAAAATCTCGAACGAATTCTTTTTATTCATTTTGCATATTAATAATTTTCTCCCTACTATATATTATACGAGTATTTTACCAAAATATTTGATATGTTTAATATGCTAATATGACCAAAATATTGAGTAATAATAATTTTTTCTATTATTAAAATGATAATTTGACTAAAATATTAACAAAATTGTCTAATAATGTCATATTCCATAATATTATAATTTTTTCCATATATATGAACATTTATACAAAGGGAGAGGAAATAAAAAAGGAAAAGTAGATATGTTTTTAAAAAAAAAGGTTTTGTGGCACAAAAAGTTTATACCATGAAGTGACATGTTTCATTTGAGTAATAGACGTTAGAATTTGGTAAGGGGCTTACTATTTACCGCCCCATATTACTCAAAACCGCCCTATTTATTTACTTATGTACCCTTATATATTTAGCTTTTTCGTTTACCCACCTCTAATTTTCAATTCTCGCCATATTTCTGACCACCACCACCTCCGGATATTGTTACATGTCCGAGTCTACCGGTGGAACCTTGACGACATCATAAGAGGGGTTTTTTTTTTGCCCCGAAAAAAATTCACAAACTTATGCATTTTAAGTCTGTACCATGGTACAGGCTTATGAATTTTAAGCTTGTACCATGATACAGACTTATGAATTTTGAGCTTCAGCTTAAAATTCATAAGTCTATGCCGTGGTCGAAGCTCAAAATTCATAAGTCTCTAATTTTTTTATCCGAGTAAATTAATTCAAATGCTACAACAAATTAAACTCTTAATTAACATAGACTTATGCATATTAAGCTCACACCATGGTGTAGACTTATACATTTTAAGCTCATGTCATGGTACAAGTTCAAAATTCATAAGTCTATACCATGGCCGAAGCTCAAAATTCATAAGTCTGTACCATGGTACAAGCTTAAAATTCATAAGTTTGTACCATGGTACAAGCTTAAAATGCATAAGTTTGTGAATTTTTTCCGGACGAAAAAAAAAACAGTGAAGGTCTTTTCTCCGGACAAATGTGTGGCAATTGGTGGTGATTGGCTGGTGAAGCGCCAGTGGAGGTCTTTTCTCCGGTAATAGAAGAGGTGAAAGTTATGAAAAAGAGAAATAGAAAGTTGGGATAAGGGTATTAATGTAAAATAATGGGGCGATTTTGAGTATATTGAGGGCGGCTTTTAGCGCTCCACTTTGGTAAAGGTAACATAAAAAAAATTTAGAGATAGTAGTTAATAAAAATGAAGTGGGGAATCAGAACCCTTACTTGTAAGTAGGGGTGAAAGTTTGGTAGAAAAAACCCGAACACCGAACCGAACCGAACCGAATAAGAAATTCGGTTCAGTTTCTTTTTTTATTCGGTTTGGTTTGGACTGAGATTTTAAAAAAAATTGGTTTTGTGGTTTGGATTGGTTTGAGAAACCTAAAACCGAATAAAGCAATTAAAATCGAACAAACCGAACTTCAGAATTTTCTAACCCTACTGCCTACTGGCGTACTCAAATAATAGGCCCAGGAAATAAAGCCCAAATAAAAGAGAAACCCTTAGCGAGACATTTAAGCATTTTAGCCGGTTATTTCACCCCTACCCTCAATCCCTCATTGAGTGCATTCACAAAAACCCTAAAACTAACAGTGTTGAGGAGCGGCTCCTCTCGCTCTCCTCTGAATCTCTGATCCTCTCTGTCTTCTCAAGCCCTCTACTTGGGTGAAAGTAAGGTAAACCGGAGATATAAAGTAATTATATACATATGCAAAGAAAACCAATTGAGTTTGGTTGTGTATGTGAATATCACACCTCTCTAATAAGAATACTATAGATTTTCTTATATAAAAAACAGGTAAATATATTGTAATAATACGATTACACAAAATCTTATTTACAATGAGTGTACAATAAATATTGTACACCAGCTTAAAAGTTAACTCAAAATGCTTAAAAGTTAAGCATATATATGTAAAACTTATCTATTTTTCAGTGATAAATTTTTTCATTTTAGTAAAACTTATTACTTCAAAATAACTAATAATGTATAAAATTAATCATTTAACCCAAAGTTACAAAAAAAAAGTTAAAGTTATCTTGGTATACAATAAATTTATTATGCACCTTGTGCGCGCAAGACCTTTTGATACTATTATGGCAACTGCCATATCCGTTTATGTACAAGTGATTAAGCATCCCTATTTATAGTGAATGAAAATACACTCAATAGATGGCAACGTAATACAAATACGTTATTTTTAATTAACATAATAATAATAAGTATTCTTACCTTGTACATTGAATTGTAATTGAATAAACAAAAGTGATACAATTTTGAATTAGAGACAGCAACGTAAATACAAATAACATTGCTGTAAATAAGATAATAATAATAAGAAAACTGAAACAAATTAATGGTAATACATGGGAGGGAAGTTCCATGGAACAATGTACTTGATTATAATTTTTCATTATACTGTAAGTGTTTTCATTTTGTTCAAATTGTCAGCAGAAGAACAGATATTGGCATATTGCTGATCTTCAATCCGAATACCAGCAATAACATCACTACTATTCTTGCTTAGCCCCTGATTTCAATTGTTTAAACCTATTTCATGGTTAATTGGTTGGTGCTAGACCAGTCAAACAAGTCAGTCGGGTTGTTAAAAATATTTTCGGGTTAGGGTTTAATCAGGTCAGTCATTTTTGGGTTCGGGTTAACCCAACGGGTTGAGAAATTTTGAAACACATTTAGTCAAATTCAACTATATGACATATAATTCAAATTTATATTATATTGCACCCAAGAATAGTGATGTATAATTCAAATTTATACTTCCTCCGTCTTTTAATACTCGCAACGTTTGTTAGTTTTACGCATGACAATGCACAACTTTGATCAATTATATCTTAAATTCTCTTTATGCAAAAATTATAAAAAGTTAATATTTCGGTTTGATAGGGTTTTGACTTTTGACCCATTACTTTTCAAGTTGCTCAAGTTCGGATAAAATCAGATTACGGATTACAAAATCTTGTTCAAAACCCAATACTTCAGACAGATCGGGTCGATTTTCGGGTCTGGTAGATTTTTGACAGGTCCAGTTGGTGAATTGGTGCTCAATCCAATATCTGTTTTTAAATTTTTACATATTCAACTTTCAATTTGTCATCGTCCATTGTAATCATGTTCCAGCCAATAGTAATCTCTGCTAACATAGAACAAAAAACAGAATAAAACTACAAGCTGGGATCTTTTGGTTTTGATTTTGGGTGCTGCATTCATCCCTATGGCACTTAAATTTAGCCAAAGAGTCAAACTTCAGACCCTTGCATTTTACAGTCCAGACTTAGTTACACATTAATTAAAAGGGTAATGATTTGGAGAAAACATAAAATGTAAACAGAGAATAAAAGTAACAGAAAGCTCGTGGAAATCAAGCAATCTGTGTCGCAATATCTGTTCACACTTTGCGCCCAACAAAACGAAGCACCTAACTATGACCTAGTTTAGGCGCTAGATACCTTGGGCAAAAACCATTATTAAAAATTGAAATATTATGCAATCTCAGCCGAAAGATGGTGATTATTTATCAAATTAATCATTGATATTAACTCATGATAATTTCGGATAAAATTTTCATCATTGATTGCAATTCGATAATATATTAGCTAAAACTTTTTTGCAAATTAATTGATTTAGTGTAATCTCAGACTAACTGTTTCCACTCATTTTATTTAATCGGTGGAGAATTAGGTTTAAAAATATAAAAATTCATCATCGATTACACAAAAAAACATCAAAATTTGAAAAAAATGTATTAAAACGCAAAAGATTGAGATCAGATGGTAGTGCATGTTAAATAGAATTCATCAATTTGAATTCAGACAAATATATTGGGTAAATTAAATCATCATATCTCCTTGCAAATCTGGAATAAAAACAAAAATAAAAAAATCGAAATTGTTTGAATTGAATAAGAAAAGCAATAATCAGATAGAATAGTCAATCACCATATTAAAGCATCTCATTGAGATGCTTGTAAGACTGGGGCGACAATTAAAAATCATCATTTTCTGAAGCTTTTTCACTGAATTTGGAAATCAAACGAACTGCTAAAGATGATTGAGGTGTAGGTTGACGACGCAATGAATAGAGGAAGGGGAGGGAAATCAGAGAATTAGGGTTTGTGATTATTGAGGAAGTTGAAAAGGGTTTTTATAGTTGAACCGTAAACCTTGTTCGATACATTGGAGCCGCAGAGGTACTTTTGTAAAAATGGGAAGCCCAAATCAGTGGGGCGTCTAGTAACTGTTGGGCCAAATACTCGGTGTTTCAATTTGGATCGGTTTGGTTACTTTGAATTTTGATGAAGACAATTCATTATAATTAGTATTTTATGCACGTTATGCGTGCGTGGATTGTGGAACAATTTCATACTACAAAACACGTGACTTTTTTTAAAAATGGATGAGGGTGATAGAATCTTTGTTGCAACAGTGCTTTAACAATAACATATGATTAGAAAAATGTAGTAGAAATGTCGATTATAATGTGAAAAATATTATACATACCAGAGTAGCAAATGACATATGAACATCATTTTTATCTAGCTCTTTAGTTTCTACAAAAAAAAATTGTAACAGAAAAATAAAGAACTTGATTAGTTATTACAGAGTAATAAACAATTTGAAAATATTAAGCGATAATCGGATAGGTTGAAAACTTTAAAATAAAATGGTAGATTGAGATCCACCAGGTGTGTGATAAAAGTAAGATTGTAACTATAAAAGAAAGTGATATTATATTTGTATAGTTAGTATGTAACTATTCAACTACAACCAATAATAATGTTCTAACATTGTCATACATTAGAGATCACATAAAGGAAAATCGGAACATATATTATGTTTTGAGTGATTAATATGGGGAGGAGGTTAACTTTACATAGTACACAAATGCTACTTGTTTTTTTCTTTTAGAGAGGTGATTGACGCGGATTATGGGTTAATTGTTATTATTCCCAAATTTAGCTTAATCATAAATTATAATTTCAATAATCATAAAGATGATTGAATTTATTGAATTTATTTAATTTATTTCCAAATTGACAATTATGATATAGTTAATCATAAATCATAAATTATAAATTTAGCTTAATCATTATTATAATTGCAATAATCATAAAATAATTAGTTATTTAATTTATTTTCAAATTGGCAATTATGATACAATTTTGTTGTAATTAAGTATTCCCTCCGTTTCTTTTTGATCTTCCTGTTTGGAGTTTTGGGTGGAAATTAAGAAATTGGAATCTTTTAATGATTGAGTGTAAGAGTAATGATTGGGTGTAAGAGAAAATAATAAATAAATGAAGAAAGAAAGTAATAAAGAAATGAAGGAGAGAGAAGATATTTTTATGAAAGTAATAAAAAATCATAAAAGTGGGGTTGGGTGGGTGAATAGGGAAATGTGAATGAATTAAATAAGGGATAGTGGAGAAATTTATGGTAAAAAGTCATGTCCTAAAATAGAAACAGGAAGATCAAATAGAAACGACATTTATAGAAACAGGAAAATCAAAAAGAAATGGAGGGAGTATTTTACTATGCTTTTCTTTTTTTATTTCTGAATTTTTTTCCCCATTATGTTTCACCTTTGGTGGGCTATTTACTGATTTCACCTTTTTTTTTATTGTATTTTAAAATTAGTGTAATATAAGTTAATATGGGCATTTTAGAATAACATATGTAACAAAGTTTTATTTTGTTTTTTGTTTTGCATTTAAGGCCATTATGGTTTTTTCCCGATTTGAGTTAATAGGGAAATTATGATATTTGCCTGATTTTTTTTTTTTTTTTTGATTCATCAGTGAAGAGGAGCTTCAAAAAAGAAAAATACAAGCTAACGGAACATAAGGGAAAGATAAAAAAGAAAACAGAAAAAGAAAAACACTCTATTGAGGAACTAGGCGTGGCAGAGCCATGCCTCTATTGTCCTCGTCTAAAATAACACAAAGAGCATAAGGGATAGTATCTAAGTAGACAAGATTAACAGAATGTGCGGCTCCTTGATTGGCTAGCCAATTCGCCGCTCGATTTCCTTCCCGGTAAACATGAATTAGCTTCACTTCCCAATCCGTTGCACGGAGCATAGCTTGGCATCTCCTAAGATCATGGATACATTCGCCCCCTTCAGTCACATCCTTGCTTAGAGCTTGAATACATGCGAGGCTATCAACTTGAACTTCCAACTTTGTTATCAGTAATTCCCGCGCCAGTGTGAGACCACACTTCAGGGCTTTGACTTCAGCCTTAAACGCATTGCAGTGGCCATAATTGGAGTAGAAAGCTGAAACAAAAATGCCTTGGGTGTCACGAATTATACCACCCCTCCAGCTGGCCCCGGTCAACCTTTGGCGGCACCATCACCATAACTCCTAATCTATAACTCGGAATGATTGATCATAAACAACAAATACAGTCATTTTGTCGAACATGTGGTGGGCGTTGTTCAACTGAGTGGAATTTCAGGTAGCCGGAGCGATCGATTTTGAATTGACGTTTCATAAATTTTACCAAAACCCCCGATTTTGAATTGACGTTTCAGAAATTTTACTAAACCCCCCGATTTTGAAGATCAACAAGAATATCAATTTTGAATTGAAGTTTCAGAAATTTTGTTCATTTTTTTTCCCACAGAGAAACTGCTTCCCCAGAACATGGGTGATTGAATTATGAAAGTGAGGTATTTTTTATGCTTTTACTTTCATTGAAAAACTAATTTTAATTAAAAATTATAACTAAAAAGTCAGTATAATATACGATTTTGACGAGTCTAACAATAAAAGGCTCACATTCATTTTATTATTGCAAAATCTTCCTATTTACAATAATGCTCCTTGAACGACGAAATATACCAATTAATTAGATAGCCTGTTCGTTGTTCGGCAATTTGACTTTCCTCCCGTAGACTGAAATCATACAGAGAAATCAAACACCCACTTTAGAAGAGTCTGGCTTTCCGGTGATATCTCACCGGAGATTAACTAAATCCCGGCGTGATTCTGCCACACAAATTTTTCCTTTTTTTCTTCTTCCCCTCTGGTGTAGCGCCGTGATTCACCGGAGCCGAAAAAACATGTCGAATTCCGACACAATTTCAATTGGTATAGCAGCAAATGACGATTCCTATTCAGTTATTCCCACAATTTTTTCGCCTGAATGTGATAATAATAATGTGAATGATGACAACATCGCCGGAAGTTCTGAGGCTTTAGCTGAGGGTATTTCTACAATGCTCGCTGGTGTGATTAGGGATTTTGATTCCAAAGCTGAGGATGCTTCTCGAAGCCAATTTCAGCTCATTTCTGCTCTCGATCGTCTCACTTCTGGTAATTCTATCATTGTACCACTATATTCTCCTGCTTTTCGTTATTTATGCAACTGTATAATTCAGAATTCTGTTGTTATGTGGTTGATTATTATAGAAGGGCTCTATTAATTCCTGGAGTTTCATATATGAGTTAGGTAAATTCTGCTGGCAAATTCAATGGAAATTGAAATTCTAATTGATGATATTCTAATTCAATGGAGAATGTAAAAGATTTTCACTTATTGCACTAGGAAAATCGAGTTGTGGAATCTTTTTAACGTTTTATTATTATTTGTCTAGGGGCACATAACTGTTTAATCATATGTTGATTTGCCTTCTTGTATTTTAGTTTCACCAAGCTCAAAATATGAGTGATATTAGGAATCTTCCATAAACTCGGATATAATTGTATCTTTCGGCTGTGATTTGTGGTCATTTTCTCATGTGCAAGTACTTGTGTGCGAAACACTATCCTTGTTGAGTACTGCCGCAAGACCGAAACTCCAAGGAAGTGATGGGGGCTTGCACATGCGGGTATGTTAGTTATTGCGTTGGTACCCAAAATTGTCAAATTAAATCACATTGGTATCCAAAAATGTGAAGTCAGATCACATTGGAAATATAAATTGAGGAATGATAGTGCTTTGTTATTTTAAGTGAGTGATAATGATGATCCAGAGACGTTAGCTGTTAATTTATTGGAAATCTAATATGGAATGGAGGAAGCAATGCATCTTTTACTTCTCTTTAATTCAAAGACTGGCGTAACTACAGCAATAAGCACTCAATTGGAATTCCAATTATGTAGACTCTAAAAAGAGGATGGCACAGTAATGTGATGTGTGTCATGGAGATGGAGAACCTTTTGTTTTATGAGAAAGTTAAATATCATGAAATAGAAGTTGGAGGTCTGGAATAAGGTTAATATAAGGGAAAGATAATCTGCTCTCATACGGACCTCTTTGCTGAACGAGTTTGTGATGGGGCTTAAGAAATGGAGTTTGTTTGTGTAAAGGATGTGATCTTGGCAAAGTCAATATCAAGAAATGAAGGTTGAATGGATGGAGGGAGGTACTAGTTTGAGGAAGAAAAGTCTGTACTCTTTTGTATCCAAAGTAAAGTCTGTTCTCTTTTACAAGGTAATGAATGTTAGGAAGAATAAATATATTAAGGAATCTGAGGATGATTGCAATTGTCGACTGATATAGGGGTTATAAATTGACTACTTGAGAAAATTATACAGTTTTTACAACTTGTATTAATGTGGAGGTGTTAAATAGGGCGATTGTTAAGGGTTTGGATTGGTATCCAATTCCTTCTATTATAGGTGTATGGCCAGAGAGACTATTCAGCGAAGCACTGGTTTAAATGTGTTTAACTATTGCCTTCTTCAATTCTTGTTGGAAGTGATTAAAATTTAAGCGAAGCACTGGTTTTAATGTGTTTTACTATTGACTTCTTCACTTCTTCAGTTGTTGTTGGAAGTAAATTAAGTTTAAAAGCGATCTCCTAAGTCCTAACCCATATTGCAGTGTCATTGCCTCATTAGCACAAGTGAATCTATGACTTCCATTGTTATGACCCTTGCTCCCAGGAGGAATTGCTATATGAACATGATGGATTGCTAGCTAAGACGTTCAAGGTGGTTCTCTAAACATTCTATTGTCCTAGAGTGCTGTTATGGGGAAAGATATATGCGTGACTCTTGTGGTCAGTGAGGTTGTGGATTAATCTCTGTGGGGGAGGGGGGGGGGGGATAGTGAATGGTATTCAATAATAACAAAGAGTGAGTTCGATCTTTCTTTGATGTTCTTGGGATAAATGGGTTTGATGGACAGAAGAGATCTTGGATAGTGGGCTATAGTTTTTAAATACTTTTTCCCCTGTGTTTATGTTGGTAAATGGTGCCCTGAGGAGTGGTGCTCTTCATCACAAGGGTTAAGTAGGAAAATCCTATGTGTTCTTTTCTTATCATTATCATAGATTTTGATGTGCTTAGTAGGATACTACAGTTGGCTTTAAAGATCGGAATTCGGAATAATTGAGGAGCTAAGGTTGCCAGGGATAAGGTTTATCTTTCTCATCTCTTACCATGAATTCTCACCAGTTTTTAGAATCTTAATTTGTTTCAAAGGAGCCCTTTTCTAGAAGGAGTTTGATAAAATTTAATCTTCATCAATAATTAATGCATTTGTGGGTGTTCAAACATGCGATGGATGTAATCTGAGCTAAAAAGTTGGATGGTTGTAACTTGGAAGACTGTATTTTTCCTTAGATGCTACTTGGTAGGGTTATCTTAATACAATCTTGTAAGAGTTTGACGAGAAATACTTTATGGTTAGGGTTTTGCGATGCTTGGATAATTCATTTCATGAGGCGGGATGCGGTTTGTTTACCTAAGGTTGAAGGTGGGTACCGGCTTTCTGTGGCTGATATAAAAAGTGGTTTCACTGGTCAAATGTTTGTAACATTTCCTTTTCTGTTGTGTTACTAATCATAAGTATGCATGGAAGGGAAATGGATAGGTATCTCATTAGGCTATGTTTTGTACGTTGTGTGTGGCCTATGAATGAAATCCAGATGGGGCCTTTTTAGTGGGAAATGGTTATCGTATCAGGTCTTGAGAGGATGTATAGATAGGGAGCTGACATTTTTGCATTTGTTTTATCACCGTTTCTCAATTTTTTCTTTGCGTCAAGATTCTATTTTGTTCACTTTTAATCTTCGAAAATCTTAGGATCGTCATTACGGAGGCCACCCAGTGTATGGAGGAGCTTACCATGTTGGTTAAGGCTTAGAGGCTCAGAATAATCAAGAGTTTTTGCAGCTAATTGTTTACAGACTGTTTTTATGCAACTTTGTTTTTGTTGCTCGACTTCACCACCTCTATACCCCCCTTTTCGTGTGGGCAATTACTTAGGGAAAGTATAGGTTTCTTTTTCAGTTGATTTATTAAAAACTAGCTTTATGTAAAGTTCACATGATATGCTCTAGGAAGGAAGCAAGGTTGGTTCTAGAATCTTGTGTGCATGTCTTCCTTTGATTTTAGCTGGCTCAATATCTTTGGAGGAAGCTTTTTTATTTGCGTGTGAAGTTATGAGTTTGCCCCTTTGTATAGTGAAATTGTTGCATATGTGCAGTGTGTATGTGAGGTTTATGGGTTTGCTCTTTCCCGTGGTGGAATTGTCGCACAAGTGCGTGTCATTATGGCAAAATGGGATTCTACCGTTAACGTAGCACTTTATTCCACTACCTTAACAAAAAAAGGTTTATTTATTCATTTTAAATTTAGGCTTAAAATCTCACATTCTTAAGGTTTTGCTACCGCTTGACAGAATCCGAAAGTACTTGATCAAAGAACCACATGTCAGTGTAATCACTCCCCCTTCTCCGGCAAAGGACTGTCCTCCTCTCCTCTTCCTTCTATGTTGACCTCTCTCCTCCCAAACGTGCCCCTCCCTCTCCTCCGATGAATGACGAATCTTCTGTGCCCCCACTTCTCCATGATTCTGCTCCCTTCTCCATCGAGTCTTCACCCCTCATCCTCTCCTCCCTACTCCAGCATACCACAAACTTCTGACAGCCTGACAGTGCTAATGTAGAAGTTAGGGACTGGGTCAATTTGGTGTGTAGGGTGGTGGTTGAGGGTTTGGTAAACGCTGGTGAAGGATGGGAGGCAGAATGGCAACGGTGGCTAAAGCAGAGGCAGATGGTAATGGGTTGGTGGTGGTTTGGGAAATTGGTGGGGATGTGTTTGTGGGCCCGTTTTCCGGAGTGTTTGACAGATTACGTCAAGTGGTTACATTACCTTAAGTTTCTGCACTTTAAAGGTAGTTTTTTGAATATTTGTTTTTGTTAGATATTCATGTGAATAAAGTACTACATATAGGGTAGTCTTTTGATTTTTTTTCTAATAATAAAATTGTAGATGTCTTAAGGTTACATTAGACCAATTTTTGTGTTGGATATGTTAGTCCTTTTGCATTACAATTACGTGTAAGAATGCAAACAATCCATCAATACAAAAAATCCATCAAAAAAAGAAAGAAAGAATGCAAACAATCCATTCTTTTCCTTCTTTGTCGTATTTTCTTTGTTTTAAAAAAATAACGAATGCTCTGATGATTCTGAATTCTAATGCTCCTGACTTGGCAGAGCTCGATCAGCTATTGGAGGATGCACCGTTGCCATTCATCATGCAGCATGCCACTAAACTTTCTAATGTCAGAAAAAGAGTATCATCATTAAATTTACTCTTAAGATCTGTACAACATCGTCTTGATAATATCGACCGTATGATGTCTATTGGCTCACTTGGTATGTGACTTCTCCTTTTTGTTATTCAATTTTCGAAATTTTGTTTAATTGGCTGAGATGGAATTTTATTGGTGGCTAGTTTAATGAGTGGAACGAAAATTAAGACAACTTTTTACCTGTTTACTTTATTCTGGGGGGAGCTTTCCATGTAAGGAAGAACTTCATCTAACTTAGTTCAAGTGATTACATCTCTACCGTGAAGAAGTCCGGATTCCTTTTAAATTGTTTGCACAGTTTATGTAGCTGTATTCTCTTATGCTTAGACATCTTATTGACGAAGGCATTTACAATTAATATAGGCGGCTCTTCCGTAATATTGATTTAATGCCTTTACAAGCCATTTTAGACTTTACCATGCATATTGTCAGTATTACATTTTGTTTTGAAAGGAGAAAATCATTGCTGAGCCATTCATCAATTTGCTGAGACATTTTAGACTTTGTCATACAAATCATCCATCAATCTTTCTTATATTGTCAGTATTATATTTTGTTTTGAAAGGAGAATGATGCCTATCTAGACCTTCTAACTATGTAGCCTGGTAAGTCAAGCTCGTTTGAGTAATATGTTACTATGGGATATTATCGAGTCAGTGAAAATAATTGGTTGTTTAAGCTATAAAATAATAAATAAAATATATGATGAATAAAGACTCTAGCATCAAGTAACCCCACTAATATGAATCAAGGCAATTCTTGATCCTTTCCCCTAACTAACCAGATTATATTCAACAGGATAGATTCGCTCTATATCAATACTAATAATTTATTTCATTCAATTAATGACTTCCCTAATAATACAAACCTGCCTATTTTCATAGAGTCAAGCAAATCAAGGAAATTAAGCACATCATCCTATGAATCCTAGTAAGAACTACACATTATTAAATGTTACCTTTGGAGAAGGTTGTTTGTGCTTCATGAGGAAAGTTAGGTTTTCCTTTCAGAGATATTTGGATATTGGATTGACTGCAAATTTTCTTTAGGGGGTTTGGAACTCTTTATAAATCCGTCTTCTGCCATTGCGGTGCTTCTAGTTTTGCAGAGCCCGACTCCTTGAACTCGTGCTGGAAAACAATGAATCCATGACCTACCTTACTCCATTGTTGCCCGGTTTACCCAAGAATCATATCAAGAGCACACAACAACCCGTAAGAGTACATGATTCGCAAATGATCACAATACGCACAAATGCAATGCAAATACCCTAATCCTACATGAAAAAGCATCCTAAAATCTATGTAAATATGTTAGGATTAAGACTTATCAGAGAACATGTAAGATTGACTAGCCCAATGGTTAAGTGATGCCATGTGACTGTGTGGACTGATTTGACAACGTTTTCTAGTATAGATTCCACTAAAACTTCCAATTGTCACTCCCTCCGTATTTTGTTAGGAGTTACATATTGACAAAGATTAAGGAAGGTGAGTTGATTTTCTTATAATAATGCTGCAAGTGGTGGATGTGTTAATTCTTTATTGTAAATATTTGATAGTGGGTGAATAATTTATTTATTTAAAAAAAATATTGTGAGTATGTGTGAGGACCATGGGAGGGAGAAAGATAATAAACAACGGGGGAGTGAGGACCTTGGGTGTAATATTTTAATGTAGAATTTATCAAAAAGGGAAATGTAACTCCTAAAAATGACAAATTTTGTGTCAGACCGCCTGACAGGAAATACTGCTTTGTTGGCAGCCTTGTTGGCGCGCACGCTGACTTCATGATTTTTATGATAAAACACTACTCCTTTAATTCTTGAATGTTAGCCCCCTTTCTTAATTGAGTTGTTCTTTTTTATTAGTCTCTTTTGAAATCTTTCCTTATTTGTCCAACATATATCCCCTTTATACCCTTTTTAATATCCCAAAGGCCCACTTGTTTACTTTCAAGCAAACTTTTATCCCCATCAAATCCCTCAATATTTATCTCTCCTACACACATGAGTTAAATTTTATTGAAATTCATGTGACAATTGTACTTTTGTTGGATTGTCTTAGATTCCAAAAGGGACTAACATTCAAGAATAGAGGGAGTAATTTTTTAATTTTTTTTTGATAATTTTTTTTTTTGTACTAACTAAACTAGAGTAAAACATAACTAAAAGTAATAAAATCATAACTAATTGAATAACAAAATAGTTAAGGTATAAAGACAATAGTTAACCTTGTGAGTCAAATAGTTGTGAATTTTAAACAAACTTATTACTAACTAAAACTCAGAAAATTATAACTAAAACTCATAAAATCTTAACTAATTAGTTCCAATGCTTAACTAATTAGTTCCAGTGAAATAATTAGTTCCATTGTTTAACTAATTGGTTCCATAACTACTTCCATTGCTTAACTAATTGGTTCCAGTGCTTAACTAATTGGTTTATTGCTTAACTAATTGGTCTCAGTGCTTAACTAATTGGTTCCAATGCTTAACTAATTGGTCCCAGTGCTAACCAATTGGTTCCAGTGCTTAACTAATCCCGTAACTAAAACTCAAAAAGCCTTAACTAAAACCAAGAAGAGGAGCATTAGTTTGCCCATATCTTGAAACAAGAAAATTGTAACTAAAACCCAGAGAACCTAAACTAAAACCAAGAAAACCTTAACTAAGAGCAAAAAACCCGTAACTAAAACATCATTATTCTTAACTACGGAGTAAATGTTTTGAAATCACACCTAAAACTCAGAAATAAAAAGTGTAATTATACCGTTTTATTTCATAACTAAATGTAACAAAGGTATAACTAAACCGAAATTAGAATAATAACTAAACATGAATAATAGGATATAACTAAACATAAGCATAACTAAATCTGTCAAATCAAATTAGAGGCTTGTAAACATTAATCGGAGGAATCAAGCAAAGTAAGTTCAACATCTTCATATCCTAAGGGTTTTAGCAGCTCCAACAAGGGATTTCTTTCGACCTTGCTGAAAATGTTAACAGCCTCATTGTTGATTTCTCTTCAACCTCGGTGTAGAATTTCTGCCCTTTGCAAGTCCTGCACGGTTACCTTCGGTGGTAACAATGCGGCGTCGAGAGAACCTCCACCGCCATCTCCGTGCTGCATCCGCCGTTGCGAGATTGGACCGTCGAGATCAGGTCACATCAAAAATATAATTAATCAAATCTGCATAAACTGAACAAACAAAAACCTAATCAAATTCTTTGTATTTGACACAAAAACTTACTCGAAACTATCACTTGCTTGTGCTAACTCGTGCGACCAGCTTCGACCAATTGAAACCACCGCCTTCCCTAACAGCACCGAGCCGCACCTCCACCACCGCCTGTCAGAAAATCGAAAAAAATAAATTCAACAAAAGTAATAAAAAACCTAATCGTAACAAAAAAAAATTGGCGAGCAAATGAGAAATTGATTCATCATAAACTGAAAAATCAAAACCCTAACTGAAGGAGAAAGACGGAAGCCGAGTCAACAATTTCTCAGCTTAGCCCTAACCGCCTCGCCTCCCTTTCCCCGCCGCCATCTTGAACTAGCATTCCCTGTCACGATCCTCCAACCTCTCAGTCGTTCAATTACCGAAACACTAGAGATCTGAAATCAGGAGGTTAATCCGCTTCCGTTGCCTCCATCATTGATGACGGAATGACCGCCTTGCTGACCACTCCATCATCCGCCTCCATTGCTTCCACCATAGCCACCTTCAACTCTGTTTTAGCCTCCATCTCACCTCCGCCGCTGCGAGATAACCACAACCTCAGCTCCACTTGTTCATTGGTTATGGAGGAGAGAGATGAGAATTCGGCAGAAATAGAGGTCGGAGAAAACATGGCGCAGAGAGATCTTGAGGAGAGAGAGAGGGGCAGAGAGATCTTGAGGAGAGAGAAAAGGAATGAAAAAGTATGTATATATTTTCCCCCCAAAAAAAATGCTGATGTCAGAAATTATATGGCAGCTTGGATGACATGGAGGTGGTATTTCCTGTCAGAACGTCTTATATAAAAGTTTGTACCTAAAAAGTACGGAGGGATTACATCATAGGACTAGTCCAGAATACTATTTACACTTTCCTTTTTCATTTGTCCACATTAGTTTATTTTGGCAATTAAAAGGGAGAATTTATTACCAAAAGTAATCAGTTCAATGAAAAAGGCGTACAAAAAAGCCTCAAGAGCAAAAAGAACAAACAGCAACAAGATGTATTACACCTCAAGAGCTAACAATTAAGCATTAGTTGCACTTGCTGGTCACTAGATCTACATGCTAGTTTAAATATATCTCGTTGAAGATTGCATCAGAAGTTTTGCAACTCTAGGAGAAAATTTGCCCATTCCACTGCAGCCACAGGTTGTAAATACATTCAGCAAAGCACATCAGGTACAACTTGAACTTGGGTATGCTCCACAGTTGCCCCATGCAGACCACAGAACACACAAACATCAGAAGAGACAACCTGCCAACTATGCCAGGCCAAAGGTCTGTCCATTGTTGGCAGTCTGTCCATAGTAAGCCAAGTAATAAAATGTTTCCATGGAGTAACTCTGTTGTTGCAACTAACTTTGCTCCAAGGTACCTATTCATGGTTGCGAGAAAGCAGCTGATACATGGCTTTGATAGAAAAAACACCACCCTTAACAACTCTGCTCCAGCCACCAACTGCAACCACTAACTCCCAGCAGCTGAATGTTTCCTCAAGAACCATGAAATTGTACTAGGACATTGATAACTATCAACCCATCTAGACTAGACCACGACCTCTCTTTTTTGAAAGAAATATCCCACAAAAGCTTACATACACCAGCCTTGTTCCATAGTTCTATGTCTTTAACATTCCACCCACCAGCCACTTTAGGCAAGCACAAATCTTTCCAAGCCACTTAAGTTTTTTTAGTAGGGTCTGAGTTACCTGTCCACAGGAAAACCCTGCAGAACTGCTGAATTTCTTTAATTTCTTTCTTATGAATCACAGAAAGACTGAAGACTCAACAATACAGCTTTAACAAGTTGTAATCTTCCACAGTCTAGGTCTTGATTCTAGAAGTAACTTTATCAATGAGAGGTCTACAATTCTACATTGCCCATAAGACAACTTCTTGGTTGAAAGAAGCACATTAAGGTAAAAGGGAACTCACTAGCTGGCATTTGAAGAGTATCCAGGATCTTGCCTCTGATGAAATCAGAAACACCACCTATGTAGAAGACTAGACGTTTTTTTGGTCTTCTAAATTTGCCTTAACACCAGAAGCGCAAGAAAAAGGCATAAAGCTTGCATCTTCATGGATACGTAGATTTTTTATCTCCTCTAGAGAAGAGGAGTAAATCATCTGCAAACATGACATGAGTAATCAGTAATGCCAAGCCTTTCACACTTAGGATGAAAGTTGAAATTTGGATCCTTAGTCAGTCGACCGTACATTTATTTGTACACTTGTATTCCGGGAAAGGTCCCACTATTATTTAAATACATCTCTTTTCTGCTGGCGCACATAATTTTTTCACAAGTTTTTTTTACTTTCGCACCTAAGGCACTGGGAACTCCAAATCACCTTGGTGCGCCTTGAGCCTTTGTATACGTTCTCTAAAACCAGGAGGGTAGTTTGGTGAAAGCAAATAATGACACTGTATAATTTCGCATAAATTATTTTCTGCAAAAGAATGACATAGTGGATGAAGGGAGTATTTCTTTTTGTTTTTCGTTGTTTAATTACAGTTTCCTGTTTTCTCTTGTTATTGCAGATAATAAATCAAATGTAGGAGGCTCCAAGTAACTCCAATGTCCACATTAGAAGGTACGTCTCAGCTCGCATCGGTTTTCCTTGCTTACGGTTCTGTCGCAACTGGATAAGTGATATTGATTACAAGATAAGTATATACATTGTTTGTTAGGAATATACTTTTTATAATCTGTAAAAGTTGTCGAATTTGTTGCTATAATCTGTTTGCTCTTTTAGATTTGGGACTATGTTTTGCCTGTACATTTCTATGAGCACGGTCAACTTATGAGCCGACAATAATGTAACCTTGAAGACATGGTCTTTTTTCTGATCTAAATTCTAAAATCTTGCATTTTAGTCTTTTGTCAATTGTACATTACTGGTTTACTGACTGAAGATGTGCTTATATCAATCTAATTGAAATTAGGAATACATGCAGTAGCGGATAGGAGTATAAGATCAACTGGTCAAGATGGGGAGTTTTGTGCGTTTGTTTCATTTGTCTGATTCAGGTCCCATTAGATATTTAGGTGATACGGAGATTTGAAATCACCTTGTAATGATTCCAATGCTACAATGAAAAGGCCATTTGTTATTTCTCTGATGGTATCCAACTCTTTTGAGGGTGGAGGGGGTTGGGCCAAATTGCTGAATGGAAATAGCTGTTTGTGACGTAATAGATTTGAAACCATGGGATCTGGAGAATATATTTTTTTAAATGCAAGGTCCTCATGTGTCGGGCCTTAGAATATGAAAGGAACTAAAGAGGCAAGTGTGCCCTGTCAATAAAAAAAAGGAGGCAAATTGGATGATTGGGCTTGTTTATGAAGTAATAAGTTTGAATGGAAGCCAACATGTTAAGAACTAAATCATAGACTTGTTTCTTCTGGAAGAATTCTACGTGGAGAAGAAACAATTGATTAAGTTTTCTAGGTTAATCTTGATGATATGATGAGTGATTTTCATCATTTGGTTTTCCTGGGCATGTTGCTCTTTAATGTGTTTATTTTGAAGCAAGCTTCATGTTGCCATTTTGGGTCAATTGTTGCGGTTTGTCATGTTCGCCTGTTGGAGTACAACCCAAATGCTTGCGCAATATGGTTAAAAATATGTTGTAGTTTGGTTTTCATCTCAGCACAGATTTGAGGGCAAGTCTTTCATAAGGATGGCGGAATGTTAGGGGAGCTAGTGTAACATAATTCCTATAATTCTGGAAATTGATGTTAGCTTAAGTTGTAAAAACAGGGTTTGAATCCTTGTAATAGCTCATTCAAGAAAATCATTCATTATCATTACCCCATTGCCTCAAAGAGGCTCCCGCAACAACCGGAGTAAGGGGGGTCGGACGTAAGCAACCTTACCCCTGCAATTGCAAAGAGGTTGTTTCCAATTGACCCAAAAGCGATAACGGGACGTCGGGATGACCATCTTCTACTTCATGGAAAGGAAGCGAAAAGGTTTTAAGAGCCATTTTGATTTAGTTCATTCAAGAAAATAAACAAAAGAATTTCTTTCTCTCTGAATTTCGATTCATCTTCTTCTAAATTATGTGTTTTTCTTTCTGTTCTGTAAGTTCTGGCAGTTGGGCAAAGCTCCTGCATCAAATTACAATGGAAACGGGGGGGATATTTTGAGGAAGCTTGTTCAGACTGTTATCGGATAATTGACATCAAATGGACATCTAGATATTTCCTCCAATGTCTTCTATCTATTAAGCATGGGCATATCAGGCCCTACTTTCGTTGACAATACTTGTTGGAAATAAGGCTAAAACTAAAAATGCATATGAAATGTTACCAAAACATTGGTGTCACTAAAAACCTTAGAAAATAAAAAACACAAATGCGGGAGAAATATGAATACCTTAAACAGCTGCTAGCGCGCAAGTAAATCAAAGATGAAGAAATGCAATTTGATCCTGCTGGTTCTAAGAGCCCATGATTTCATATGATGCTGCTGGTTCTAAGAGCCCGTGATTTCATATGTATTGTTTTAATCTGAAAACCCTTGATCTGGAAGTTGATATATCAAAGATGAAGAAATGCAATGTTAGGGGTTATGGTTGAAGAAGGGACGTAAAGTAATCTGTTGCAAACACATCCTTCCTCTGTTTTTGATAATTGTAACACGCAGGGGTTGTACAATTTTCTGGGAGAGGTGAGAGATAGAGAGAAAAAATGCGGTCCCATTGCCAAAAGTGGTAATGTCGCAAGCTTGCTACTAAATGCAACTTCCAAAAAGGGGAAACATTGCAATTGAAAACAGAGACAATACTATATTTAGGACCATCAAAATACACATTATTCTGAAATATGTGCTGCACTAGCCAGGTTGCTCTGTACTCGAGATGAAAATATACAGTAATAGAACCAGGCCCCTTAAAACTAAGCTTGCCACATCATTGCCTAGCTGCTGCAAGTTAGGTTTTGTTTTTTACCCCTTTGTTACTGCAGCATTTGTCTTGGAACTGGGATTGAGTTAAATTAAAATTGTTGCTCGAAAACCTCCATTGACTAATCTTAAATTTGTTGTGTTCTTTTTAACTTTATTCTAGTGTGTGTTTTTTATGTATCAAGAAAATTCTATTATTTCTAATTTTAGGTAGCCAAATCTTGACCAATGATGCAATTTTTTTCCTAGTACATACTGCATAGTGAGGGAAATTCTGATATGCCAAAGACTTTAGTTTGTACAATTTGGTTCTGTGGCTGAGTCGATTGGCATCTGATATAATGTTGTTTTACAGTCTTTGTATATTACTAATTAGCTCCCTGATTTTCTTTACCCATATTGTTATTTGTTTCATTGGACCATTTCTCACATATTCATTCCCCTCTGTGTGCTTTGTGCTATATTGATTATGTACTATAAAGGGTTCAGATTGTGGTTTCCTGTTTTTTCTATCTGCTTGGTGCATTCTGTGACCATAATGGAAAATCATTTGGGTTAGAATCCAATCTATCTTTGACACAACCTGTCTCTTAGCCCCTATACTGCAGAAAAACTAAAGGACTGTTATTAGAAACAGTCCAATTTACATAACTAAAAAAACCCTATTATATGACATTCATAGTCATCATCTTGCCCTGCCGTACTGATGCCAACTGGGTATGTCCTGGGTGCAGACATGGATTGTGGGTCAGACACAGCTGTTCTTGCATATAATTGACCAAGTTTTTGTATGAAAAAAGAAATAAAATCAGAACTTTGTCTCCCTTTAGACAAAGTGGGATATGGAAAATGGCAATCTTTAATCTGATCTGGAAAAGTAATCAATTTTATCCAGGTCTTGATTTAACTTTGTAAACCCTATATTTTGAAATCGAGGCATCAACTCGAGCGGAAATAGGATGGAACAGTCAGGCAAACTTGCGTAAGTGAACTCTCATCAGTTGTTTTGTTGTTTCTTATTGATGGTTATCATCGGTCAACAGATAGAGATGTAGGGTGTATGACTGCTTGTGTAACAGTCAGCTCAGATTGAGCTCACTGAGACTTTGATCCAGTAACTTGGTCCTATTAAGAACGGATATATGGAGAATAGGGAATTGTAATATGGAGTATGTAATTGAATGAATGTACAAATGATAACAGTTGAGCTATTTATATAAAATCAACTCAAAGTACCGAAATGACAATAGTTAAACAAACCGTTAACTACTTTTCCTGCCAAAAGCTACATATAGATTTCTAACAGAATTCCTAAATTGGCACCTAATGTAACTAACTATTACAGGTTGGTTGCTACTGTTAGACTGTTAGTGCTTGCTTTGATTTGAACCATGTCATGAAAGCAAGAGAGGTTAGTTGGCTTCTGTGGAAGTTGTTAGCTGGTCAAAAATACAATTACGAGTATTATTTATTTATTACTCTGTTTTCGTTACGGGCATTGCTTTCGTTTGCTTTCTTAATGAAGATATTTGTAGTTTTCTTTTCACCGGTTTATTACTAACATTAACACGATGTTTGCAAATGATTTCACAGGTCCTATGCACATGTACATACATGTATTCCATCAGTCGGCCTACTTGAACGATCTGAACTATTGGAAGGACTGAGGGCATGTAAAATGTGGTCGCACATGATACAATCATCTAGATTCTGGATGTTGTATTAGCATTCAACCCTCAGGGATTTGATTATATACATTCAGCTCTTCATGCACACTACTAACTCTCGGTGGAGCTTGATTTGATTTATGTACACAGCTGGGTGCTTTTCTCTTCAGTTGAGAGTTTAAGCCGGAGAAATGAAGTATGCATTCCAAGGCCTGGGGTTTGATTTTTCCTGTTCAGTGTTTCTTCCTTGTGGGAACTTTTGGTTGTACTTTTGGGGGTTTGTTTCTTCCTTTTTACTATCCTTGTGAAAACTTTTGGCTTTCGATGTTTGTCAGAAGATTCTTGTATAATGATCACTATATTTAACACAATTCAAATCATTCCCCTGAAGAGAAGTCACTGGCATGAAGAACCTCTTTTTTGTTTTTAATTTTTTGTAAGGCACCGATGAATTCGAGTTGTTTTTTTATCCTGGAATGGTGAAACGTCTAAAAAGATGGCACATACTTCCTCTGTTTCTAAATGTTTTTTCCCATTTGTCTTTGGCACCCTTGCCAATGCACATTTTATATCGTTAATATTTTGAACTGCGTGTTATCAAAAATTGTAAAATTTTCATATTGTTCAAGTATTTATTGAGACGAATTCTGGATTTTTTTGATATGCTTCTCAAGCACTTTTTCTTGTCAGTTTTGGTGGAAATTTTTACTTCCGAGACAACAAAGTTGCCCGCTTGTATTTAGCATTAGCAATAGGCAGAATCATACAACATCGAGAATGAAGCAGAGATCACAACCATTTTGAGGAAGTACCACATCAGTACAAAGGAATCAGGAACTTTAAACTGATTATCTCAACTAGAATCAGAATGCAACTGGAGCATTATTATCAATTTCAAATAATTACATAAAACATTTCTATCATGCATTTGTGTATAAAGAAGTTTGTCTGCGGGATGTTTAGACTGGTAAACCCTCGAGGTCATACTGCATGACGAGCCTTTCCATTGTGTTCCTACTCAATACTTTCCTGTCATAAAGTTGTTCCAAAACTATTGCTGCTAGTTCCATTTCTTCTTCATGAGCTATGCCTTCGACAATAATAGTATAAGTCATCTCATTTGGCTTATATCCTTTTTCTACCATCATTTGAAAGATATCCAAAGACAAATCAGTTCTATGAGATTTGCATAATCCAAGTATAAGAGCATTACAATTATCAACATCTGGTCTGCAATTATTTCCTTCCATCAACATGAAAATCTCAACTGCTGCACCTAACATTCCTTCCATACACAACCCTCTCAACAACGTTGAATAAGTATAAGAATCAGGTGTGAATCCATACTTTGTCATCTCGTTCAGTAGCTTCAATGCCGGGTATGTATTATTTTTCCTGCACAAGCTTGTAATCACAGTTTTATAAAAGTCCTGAGTTGAAAAGTTAGATTTGCTACCTAAGCTTTGGATGATGGAGAATGCCTCCTGAACTAATCCATCTTCACAAAGTACAGCAATTGAATTGTATGTTCCTTCATTAGGATAGCACTGCTGCAAAATCATCTCGTCTAAGCACTTCATAACTTGATCCACCTTCCCCTCCTTGCAGAAATGTGTAATAATGGGGTTGTAGGTGGCTCCTGTTGGTTTGAATCCTGCCCTCATCATTTCTTCTAATACCACAAACGCCTGATCAACTTGGCCGTGAAGAGCAAGTGAACTGACCAAAATGTTATAAGTAACAACAGATGGGGCACGTTCTCCATCATCCATTTCAGCTAGAAGCTCATACGCCTCATTCCACCGTTCTTCACAACATAGAGTCCTCAGCATAATATTGTAAGTCACCACATTCGGCTCAAAACCTTTCTGTGGCAAATTCCTGAAAAAAGTAATTGCTTCCTCTGTTCTTCCTTCCTTACACAGACCTGTCAAGAGCACATTGTAGCTCACCAAATTAGGCTTTCCACCCTTTGCAATTATCTCATCCAACAGCCTTGCTGCTTCGTCAACTCCTCTTTCCTTATACGCAGCTTCCAGCAAGAATGAGTAAGTAAAAACATTAGGTTCAAGCCCCTTCTTCCTTAACCTATCCAAAAGCTGCAAACTCTTATTCAAATTCCCAAGCATACAAAGTCCCTTAACTAATGAATTATATGTAACCGTGTTTGTTGGATAGCCAGACTCCTCCATCCTCTCAACTAACTGCATTGCATATCCAACATTCCCTCTCTTACACAAATGATTCACCAAAAAGGTGTACGACGTAGCATCCGGTTTCACACCCGAATTAACTATCATCTCCATCACTCGAATCGCTTTCCGAACTTTACTCAGCTTACAAAGATCATACAATAACTGAGTCGCCTGACCTTTATCAGGTTTATGCCCCTTTTCAACCATATATTCCAAGTACAAAAAAGCATCATTCACCTTAATCTCTTTAGTCTTAGGATCATTCTTACCAGTCCTCCAATTAGGCAATGTAAACACAGAATTCGATGAAATAGTGACTTGGTTAGATGCTAATACCCTTGAAAAACCCTTATTTAGTGACAAAGTATGAAGATTTGGGATCTGGGAAAAAAATCCACTTGCTTTTACTGTACTTTCTAGACATGGGTTTGTTATTGGAGACAACGATTGCAAAAGGGTTGCCATTAATTTGCAGATACATGCGTTTTAAAATGTAAATTTAAGACTAAAACAGCAAGAAAATCATGGGTTTGATGGGATTAACCTTATAATATATGCATAAACTTAGATAAACTGGAGAATTTGATGTATAATATATGAAGCAGATGAAGTAAAATTCAATAAGAAAGTAGATAAAGATAGGAAGAAGGGAATATGAACATACTATATCAAGTTTCTGAAAGAGTAATGGCGTTTCTTCAACAATTCTACTCTATATTGCAGAGTAGAGAACCTCAATTTCATTTTGTGTTATCCAACAATTGAGGATAAAACTACATGATTCTAACACGTCTATTGTTACAAAACTTAAAATGAGCGGCTGAGATGCTAACTTTTCTTGTTAACTTCCTTCTTTGTTACTCCTTTTTTATTTTATTTTTTTATGATTTTCCATAAAAAATTAATTAATTTTATATCATAGAGTTAATTTTTATGAATATTATAATAAATAATAAATAATAAATAACTTTTACATTTATCGTGATAATTTTAAGCTGTTATTTTACCCACAATTAAGAATCATGTAAAAATTATATATTCCCAACTATATCAATCAAACTGATTCATTTATAATGAAACAAATAATTTTTTGGAGCTTGACGATAAAATTTTGACCTCTGATTTTCTCTCTAAGATTTTCTAGGCCAAAAATAGCCTTGAAAATGTGGCCTTTTCTGATCCTTTCTTTTTAAGATTATTTATGTTTGTGTTGTTAATTTAAATAAAACAACGGTATAAACAGAAATATAACCAAGTATTGGGAATAATATATCGCCCTATTCAGCTTATGAATCTTGCAAAATCAAACAGCAGCAACAAATTAAAACCACAGAGATGAGAAGCAGCATTATTACAGAAAATTAACACAATTACAAGACATGACTAGGCAACAACAAAAATAATCAAGGATAAAAATGTTCATGAAACCCGTCTATACAAAGGGATCATACAACCAATAGCAGGTCACTGGCCAAACCAGGCCCTCTGAGAAGGATGTATGTCTCCATCATTCATCAACTTATCTAGCACAACATTTAGGTCAACTGACTGCCCATTCTCTGTTAATTTACGAACAGTTGCCCTAACAAGGTCCTTGGAAAATCCCATACTAGTCACCTTATCAACAACATCATCAATGGGAACCCTGTTTCCACTTCCTCCGGAATTTGATCCACCACTAATCCCAGCAGCAGTAGGAATAGGTTGAGGTAAAAGCTTAGCAGTGGGAAGCTGAGGATAATTGCTGCTACTACCAACGGGTGAATGTGGTTGTGCCTTAATGGATGAGCCACTGCTAAAATGTGAACCAGCTCCACCATAAGGGTATTGTTCACCAGGCCCTGATGGCGGGACATATGCAGATGGAAACCCGGAACTGGATCTTCCAGTTGGTGGTGGCTCATACATAGAAGTAGGGCTTCCATAGTAAGGCTGGGAGTGAGGTGGCATACTGCTTGGTTGGGCTGCAGGCTGATGGTAATTTGATGGGTAAGTCTGAGATGGTACAAATGGGCCTTCCTCTAAGTGATGGCCCAACGGAGGTGAGATATGAGGAGCGTTGGAACCCACAACAGCAGGATGCTGCTGCTGCTGGTGGGGAGGGTGGGGAGACTGAGAATAAGGTGTGGTCAGGGTTGATTGATATTGTTGAGGAGGCGGAGCAGGAGTAAGGGGTTGTTGCTGGTGTTGAACTGGAGGCGGCATTTGATACTGGTGACTAGACGCTTCTCGAGCCTGGCCAGGCGGTGAGTAATAAGCATCTCGCTGAGGCTCAGGTGGCATATGACCAGGAGGAATATGGCCAGGAGGAAATTGAGTGGTCCCCGGGGGAGGATGACTGTGCTGCTGTGATGGTGGAGGCGCATTAGAAGGAGCTTGTTGGGGAGCAGTAATTGAAAACTGTTGGAGACCAGATTGCTGAGGAGGAGCAGAGGCAGCTATTTGCTGCACAGGATCCGGATGGACAGCATTCGGGCGTTCAGCTAACCGCTCTGCCTTTGAAATTTGCAGTTTCGCTAGCTGCATATGACCTTCCATAACCTCTTGTTTGTCCTTCAAATCCTGCACACCAGTTTGCACCTGCAAACAAATAAAAACGAAAAATAAAAATCGTGAGAGGAAATTGGCAAGCAGCTCTCTTATCCTCCACAATCAAGAAAACATAAATCTCCACTAAGAATGTATGTACATAGTACAGGGAAACTATACATGAAAAATAAAAATAAAGTGCATAAAAGCAGAAAAAAACATGTCAAGGAACTTGTGCCGAGAATCGGGCTTTGACTCTACATCCTCAAATTAAGTATAGTAGTAGTCATGCAGTCCATTTTCCTTTCCCCTCTTTCAACGCCACTTTCAGAGTAAACTCTGCACTTGAGTTGTAAATATTACTATGGTTTCTACTTACGTAGTCTATTTTACTCAGACACGGGTATGAGTGTTGCGCCCGAGTACATATCCAAATGTCTAACATGTCAAGAGTCAAGACTCATTACTGTCCTAAAATTGGACACATGCGGGGGAGTCCGCATATCACAATTTAGAAGGTGGACCATGGTGCACCTTAAGAACACTAGTATATAATTAAAAGAACATCTGGTTACGTGAAAAGAACATGAATATATTTTTTTATTTATATTTTTAATAAATAGTGAAATAATATATTATTTTTTATAACAAAAAAATGAAATATTATATCGCATGTTCTTTTGTCGTATGTGTTCTTTTGGTGCACCATGCTCACTGTGCACCATGATCCATAGTCTACAGATTGGTCTACATATTGGAAATATTCTTGTTTTTAGAAGACTGTTTCACATGAGCTCTGATGTACAAATACATATATTTTAGGCTGACTTATTGTTTGTTCTTGTTAAAATGCTTATCTAAATCTCATTTCTGAGCAAAAATCGCACATTTCTTCTTTTCCTTCCTCCTTTTTTACATTCTTCTACGGTTATGTGGTTCAAGATAGTTGAAGTATGGGTGAACATTGAAGTGTTGGGTAAGGATTGGTCGAGTGTCCAAAAAGTGTACAAAGACAAAATGAAGAGTTTAAATATGTAGCAGAAATTGAATGAACAAATATATGAAGTTTCAATTTTTATCTCCCGCAATCCAATTCACAAGTTCAAATTGGCATTGCCGGAACTATTGGTACGCCTTCTGATACAAAAAGGAAAAGAGGGAAGCTAAAGGTACAAAAACAAATTTGCACACAGTAATTTGCTGCTTGTAAAACGTTATCGGATTTGATGCGACGACTTAAGCATACTGGAACCGGAGGTGGATGCGCTGATAGATCTGCGCCTCGTTCTCGGCTTAAAAACAGCAGTAAGGCTGACTTATCTGTCAATTTTTCCACTATCACCCCCCAAAAACAGGTGGTGCTCCGGAGTTAGCTTGAGCCTAAAAGGAGAGCTAGTGTCCTACCTAAGTGAACCCGAGAATTTATAATAGAATGCAACATGTCTAGTATTATCAATGATACTGAATCTGCCAGTTCAGTAAAGATTTTAAGTGGGTTCGCATGGATTCTAAAATCATAACAATTCCATGATGAGTTAACTTCTTAACAAAATCTAACAGTAAAACTGTTTAAATTTCAATGGTAATACATTTCAAAACGTTTTTAAAAGCCAAACTCAAATTTCGTCTATTTTAATTGAATCAAACTCTATTTCGCTTCCCAAGCTCCAAAGTTTACATATTCCATACAGAGAAACAAAACACTACATGAGCGGCATGAGCCAGCAACTTTCATGACAAACTAATAATGTCAAGCACTACTATGACCCATTTTTTATAAGAAAAGAGATTATGATAGCAGTAGAAAAAAAGAAGGTGAACAAACAATGAGCACAAGCTGTCCTCTGATCTGGAAAGCAAAATTACAAATTGCCGCAATTTCTTTGTACCTCCCCAACCGAGTAACTCTTAAAAGCCCCAACCGCCTTAGCCTATAAAGATGCTAAACGTGTGAACTTGCCGCACAACAAGTCGGAAGTTAAGGTAACTCGTGAAAAGACCCTCGAGTTTCTCTCCCGCCACACACATTCAAGTAATTTCCATGAAAGCATTGCGCCATAACAGTCTCGACTCTCTTTTCTTTATCCTTACCATACTAACTGATGAATCCCTGGTCCACACCCTAGCATCCTCCACTCTAGCTAATAGAAGATCCAAGAAAGCTCCTCTAGCTCACTATCATGTGGCGGCCTCAAAAATGTAAATCCCAGGCGTTATCACCACAAAAACCATGGGCATTGAAACTAAGTTGTTCAAAACAAAAAATATATATGACCTTTTGCTATAAAAAAATCCTCCTCCAAATACGTAAAAGGCCCTGATGTGGTCTTTCCTTTTACATGCAACTCAAATTGCTTCCACCTTATCTCTCTATCCTCTTTGTCTTCACTTATCAACTCAAAAAATGGTTTCCCTATCAAAACACTCATAAAACTAATTTAAAGCAATCTCCGCCACAAGATGTTGAATTATCTCTCTTTCGGTCTCTCCTCTCCCTCTCCCTCTCTAACCTTAGACCTGAATCACACAAAGATGGTTGAATGAAGAGCACAACAAAAATTAGTAATAGTTAACCTCACATTTTTCAGTTTACAGCCCCTTAAACAGTTCACATTTTTAAAGCCTGCCAACATATGTCAGAAGTCTATAAAGTATGCTTTCTTCTGATAGTATTTCCTAGATGCAATAATATGGGAGTGCAGGGAGGTTTTGGGAGATTGGGCTTCTGCTCAGAGGTTTGTATTGAAAAGAAATTTTGCAATTAGAAAGCTAAATCCTGAAAGGACTTTCTGAGCCTAAAGAGACTTATTTGCAGCAATAAAGCTAGCCCAAAGAATGTGTTCATAACCCTGGCAGCCTTGATTCACGGATTTTATTAAAGAGAGGTCACTGCAGTGGTATTAAAGATCGGGTGACACATGTCATCTAATGATCTATGAAAGAATGGTGACACGTGTCATCTAATGGTATATGGTTTTCTTTTTTAAATACTAGGTATAGATATATCAGGTTAGATTAGATTAGATTAGATTAGATTAGATTAAATTAGATTAGATTTATGTGAAATAAAAGAACATATTCAAAGTTGGCTAAGATGGTAAGACTTCTACTTTTCATCTTGTTGGTCCCTTCTTCGATTCTTATTTGTAGTACATATTCCTTGCTAAGTAAATGACATGACATGTTTCTTACATTTAATATATTAGTACAAATTATGATGAGTACTTGTGTATCTTACATACGAAAAGGTTATTTTTCTTTTATAGCAAGTCTTTGGATATTTTTGAATTTTTGCCTCCATATGAAATTCTTATAAATTTGATGGAGAAAAGACATTACAACTAATGAGGATTAAGAGACTTTATGTACTCAAAAAACAAAGGACAACATTAAATTCCACATTAAGAATGAGATAGAAATATATGGTGGCCAACATCAATCCAAACAACAATGACTTAATAACAAAGAAAATACAACAGAGAGAGCATGTAAATACCTCTAAAAGAATGTTCTCCAGCTGTCTCATTTTCCCGTCAGTGCTTCCATGACTATTTCCAACTGATACCTTCAATTCATCAACAGAGTGCTCGAGATGGCGTGTTCTACTCTCCATCTGGGACAGTCGTGCACTTAGGCCATCAATAGCATGAAGCACACTTTCTATATACATTTTCATGGTTCGATCAATCTCAGATACTATTGCTGAGTCATTTACTTTCTGAGCATTCTCCAGAATTATTCTGTCAGGTTCAACATGATCCACAGAACTGTAGCTCTACATTATTCAGAAAAATGGCAAGAGAGTTATCAGAAAAAGAACGTATTCACATAAAGTACTTAAGGATAATATAAAAACAATAAAATTTTTAAAAGTAGTACAAATTCCTATATGGTACCAGTGTGCCACTCAGCCTTTGGCACGTTCTATTTCAGATACAAGATATTTTCGACTTTTACCAAATAACCACTTACTATTGTTTATAAGCTCCCATGCCCTGAACTGAAAAAACTCGTTAAACAAACTACGTAACAAAACAAATAGGAAAATCCTTACTTCCACTCTTCCCCTATCCCTCACCCTCTGCCCCACCCACCCTTTGGCGTCAATTTCTGACAACCCCAACAGCATGCTGCCCAACCGTAACCCAGATGCGAAGGGGTAGTCGGCTGTCGGCTGTCGGGGGGGGGAGCGCTTAATTAGCCCTAGGCGAAAGCGTTTTGGAGAAGCGCATCGAAGTGCGTGAAGTGTGCCGTTCCGCACTTCATTGAAATTCTTTTTTCTGTTTTTATTTTATGTTGGAATCTTCTCTTTTTATGTTGTTAGTGTGTTCTGGACAACATCCTATTAATCTTTAACAATAGAAAGTGGGCCAAGAATCCAAAATAAAAGGAAAAAGAAGAAGACAACAGCGGGAGATGTTTATAGTACTCTCCCCGTCCCGGAATACTTGCACCGCTTTCCTTATAAAGTCGTCCCGGATTACTTGCACCGCTTCTATAAATGGTAAACTTTTATTAATATTATATCAACTACCCCTCTTCACATGTCATTTTATGGTCCCATGCACCTCCCCTATCCCCCTTACCCCTTTAAAAAGTTGACACATATCCCTATCTATATTAAAAAATTACCCCACTATCAACTACCATCTAATTAAATAATAAGTCAATTACTTTGTATTAAACTCTGTGCCGGTCAAACCGGTTCAAGTATTCCGGGACGAAGAGAGTATGTATTTGTTTTCTAGAGGATAGTGCATATAGACATTATGTTATATGCCCTATTTTTGTTAAAACAAAGAGTAATAGGGAAGCAAATCTGATGTTCATATATTTTTTGTGGTTTAAATACTCTATTTTAGTCAGATATATATGTATAATAGTAAAGAAACCTTTAATTTTTTAAAGTGCGTTTAACTTTGATGAGGCGCGCCCTTGCTTAGGCTCTAGGACTCTTATTGCTTTAGTGCGCCTTGCGCTTTTTTATACACTGGTGGCGGGATGGTGGTGCAATGGAGGTGGTTGGGGCCAACCGTAGTGTATTTCAAAATAAGAGTTTTTACTTTTATTGTAATTTAAAGGCTTTTTATCCTTTCGAGGTCATTGGAGGCTTACATTGTACAACGATATTTCATTCTCTACCGTTTGTTACTTCACCATCAAAACAATGTTTCATAAGAAATAACTTCAGATAAGTTCAAGGCCGTTGGTATGGAATAAGACATTCTTTTTATTGATATGTCAATCTTAAATTTTCCTATTTAATGCATCTCCCACTCTTCATCCTCAATTATTTATCTAAGACAATACCAAAATCTTTACCAAAATCACTAATTCAATAAAAAAAATCCATGTTACTACTCCGTATCTTCACAAGAGTGAATCCCTTTATCAACTATGCCCCTAACCTAAGGAGGAACTTAGAAGCTAAACCCTCTATTACCATATCATCTACAGCACTCAGTAGTTAGCATAAGCCTTCTTGTCTGTTTTCTTAAAGCCACTTAGATGGTCTTCTCAAGTTCCGCATTTGTCTTTGCCTTTTGAGACACATCGTTCATCAAAGATGTTTAACAGACAAATTCAAGACTTAAATACACTGATTAGTAGGAAAAGAAACCCAAACTACACAGGTATAATCCATTTCAATAATAGTAAGTCTCCTGCACCAGTGTATCTGAGGCGCAAGGCGATTGGAGACAGCGCCTTTTATTGTCTGGGCGAGGCGATTTCGATAAGGCGCACTTTGAGGCGCAAAAAGGGGCAAAAAAGGCGCACCTACCAAGGCACACACCATTTTTTCACCTTTTTTTACTTTTTATTAGGGCGCCTCACTTCAATGAGGCGCACCGAGGCGTGCCTAAGGCGCTGGGAACTCCAAATCGCCTTGTTGCGCCTTGAGCCTTTCTATACATTGTCCTGCACTAGTCAAGTCACCAACTTAGGTTTCAGGTCAAATTCTGATCCGTATGATCATAAAAATCATAACTTGAACCGCACACAACAAAATCACTCCCTTTGCCACCCACCTGATACTGGTACAACACATTCATGCATTTTTCTATGTGATAAGCAATATATCACCCATGTTTCATTCCTCAACCGTTTTCAAACACATTGCGTACTTAGTTTCACATTGCAAGAAGTTTCAACTCCTAAATTTGATATTCCCATAAGAAGTCACTAGCTGAGAAAGTCTCACTCACTCCCAAGAATTATCGACTTTGAAGTTTGAACCTTTTATCAGGAAGGGCACTAAAAGCTAAGCACGCTCCAGAAGAAGTCCATCGTCAGCACCATAAAAAATAAGTCAGAGCAGCTCACCAGTATCCCCTCCTTCTATGGCCTGCTAACCTATTATTTAGTCAAGTTGCTTGGCTCCTCCAACCTCGTTCGATGGCATATCAAGCATACACGAGCATCCAATATCAATGTGTTTCCTCTACCGTGATATTGATTTTTGGAAAGCTCAAAATATACATGAGCATCCAAATTGGGGCCACTTTTATAACCCGGAAAAATTGCAGTAACACATCAATACCCGAATCCCATCTAACAAAAAAAAACATCGAAGAACAACTTGCCCCACACACATTAGAGAAAAGCTTTTGCAGCATTTCCATTATTCATCCCAAAATTCAAATACGAACACAAATTATACCGAGCAATCAACATCAATTAAACAACAAAAATCACTCGTAAATTCAAATTCATCAATTCAAGAATACAAAAAGCATTAATCGGAGAAAAAGAGAGAGAATATATACTCTGAGAGGCAAAGAATTGGATTTAGAGTCGAGGGAATTCCAAGACCTAGCAGCTGTACTAGGACTAGCACCACTGTCAGCAGCAGCAGCAGCAGGATCGGAGGAGATAGAATGAACCGCGGCGGCGGCGGCGGCGGGGCGATGAATAGGCTGGAAATCGTAGTTAGGTAAAATCTCGTCCTCCTTATTCAACAACGATGATGATGATCCAATACCATTGTTGGATTTGTTGGTATCTTCTTCAGATTGAGGGTTCATCAGATCTATGAAATCGTTGGAATCGGTATTGTTGTTGTTGTTGTTGAGATCAGTGGTTTTTGATCGAGATAAGTCCATTATTTGTTTGTCCATGAAGTTTGACGCATTCATCGATGCAACCAAACAGCACACAGACACAGTGTTAAGTACGGAGTATTCTGGAATTCAGATGGATGAGCTCCGAAGATACAACAATGTTTTTGTGTACTACGAACATTTGTTTAATCAACAAAGGAGACGGGGGGAATTCCGTATCCATCTTTGCTTGTATCCAAAATAGTGAAAATACACCCCAACTAGAAGGGGGTAGGCCTGTCAAAAATCGACCCGAACCCGACCCGAAAATACTGGGTTCTGAACAAGATTTTGTGACCCGTAATCCGATTTTATCCGAACCCGAGCAATCCGAAAAGTAATGGGTCAAAACCCGATCGAACCCGTTTCGGACCCGATCGATTGAAAATCATTGTATTTATAGTAATAAATGAGATTATGAAAAAATTTAAGCATAATAAACACGTTGTTTTTACTATTGTTGTGTGTAATATGATTTCAATTTGAATTATTCGTCATTTAATGGTTGAATTTGACTAAATATAAACTTGTGTAGGAAATTTTGTTAATTTGTGCCCATATTTTGTATATTTATCACCTAGATTAATGAAAATATAATGCGCGTTTTAAAATCTCTCAACCCGTTGGGTCGACCCGAACCCGAAAGTTCTGGGACTTGAACAAGCATTTGTAAACCCGAACTCGAAAGTGACCGACCCGATTCAACGCGATCCCGAAAATAATTTTTTACAACCCGACCCGACCGACTCGTTTGACAGGTCTAGAAGGGGGTGTCAATTTGGGTAAACGGGTTAATTGGGGTTGATCCATGTTAGGTTGGATTGAAGTTGGGTCGTGTTTATTTGGTCTTAGTTTGGGTTAGATCAGGTCTGATTCATTCGAGATTATGTGTGGAGTCGGATATAAATTGGGTTGACCTGTGAAGGGTCGGGCCTAGTTCGGGTTGTGTCTTGTCGGATTTTCGGGTCAATAAAGTTTGGTTCTTAACGGAGTTTTAACGGGACGAATTAGGTTCAATAGACTTCAGTCGGTTAACGGGTCGAATTGGCGATCTATGACAAACTGACAATTCAGTTGGCAGTTTTCCTTTGTTTCTACATGACAAGTGGAGTCTAATAGCGTCCACCATATAATTTATAAACCGCCAATTGAAATGACGGTTTGCCTATATAAACGGTCAATTGAATTGCTTGTTCTGTACATACCAATACTTTTTTTATTTATTAAGTTGATTTCCTTGTTGACGTGAATGGTAGATTGAGAATTATGTTTAAAATGGGCGTATTTTGGGAATTTCGACATCTTTAAGCATTTCCTACGGAAATCACTCTTAAAGGCATATACTTTTCGATTTTTTTAAAAAATAACGGTGTTGCGTGTGGATCCCTTGGGTCTTAAAATAAGTCTGACCCTAACTGCAGTTCTCCTAGTTTTTCCAAGACATCATAATTATTGTTAGAGACGATAAGAGTTAAGGGTAATTAAAAGAACAGAACATGTGCGGATAACCTTCCGGATAACAGAACAGAACAGAGTTACCTTATTTTCAAGGCTATTAGCTCAAATGGTAGAACAATGTGCAATATTTTACATGTTGTGGTTCAAGCCCCACATAGCCTACTACCTATATGACGTACACTTGTGTATTGGTGTATTTTCATTGTTGATGTTGTATTGTTCATAGTTATAACTTGTAACAAGCGTATCACTTTTGATCAGGATCACTTCATTGTTTATTGTTAAAGTCACATTTTTCATTGGTTGGAGTCACATTTATCCTTGAGTAAAATAACTTTAGTTCTCGAATAAGGTCACTTATATCTTTAGCCGGGTTCACTTTAATCTTTAGTCCAGGTCACTTTTTACTTTGAATGAGTTCTATTTTTCACTTTTTACGCGGTAGGTTGGATGTACAGCAAAATAACGTTGATTGGGGGCACACAAAAGTTTTTGGTACTCTTTATATTTGACTTGAAGTGTTCCTTTTGTTCTGTCTCTCAAATACCTCTAAGATGTCAGAACGACCCTACCCCACCAAAATGTGGTTTATGAACCCGGGTGCACAATGCTCACTGTGCACTCTGTTTTTAAATGAATATTCTGTTCAAATATAAAGAACATATTGTTTATCCCCAAAGAACATATAGAAAATTAACATATAATTCAAATCCAAAGAACATATATTAAAATATTTTACTTGTACGCGTATATTGAATCATTCTCCATGTTCATTAGGTGCTCAATGAATGTTAATTAGGTGCTCAATGAATGTTCATTAGGATGCACCCGGGTATATAATCCAAATTACGCTATCCCACGGTTTTGCACTTTTTTTCAAACAAATTAGGGGTCGTTTGGTTCAACAAATTGGAATGGATTCTCATACCATGGTGGTATGGATTGAAAACCCCTTACCAATATGAATTTGTTTGGTTCAAAATGGGAATGAGTTCTATATACTATTTCTAGTGTTTGGTTCACTTTTGGAATGGATTTTATTTTATGTATTTATTTTAGTTTTTTATTAAAAAAAAATTGAAAAATAATACTTGCGTACTGTATTCTCATTTATTTTCTTCTCATTAACAATTAATATAAATTTATCCTATGTAAAAAAGGAAACTAAAAATCAATTTTTAACAATATATTTAATAAAAATGAAAAAAAAAGAAGTAATCCCTGTTTTCCAAGCAAATACGGAGTAGCCGACAAACATTATTCATTTGTCAAACATCACTATAGCAACCATTGGATTATTTGTCTAAAAACACTATATCAACCGTTGTTATGCATCAAATCTAGGTAGTGTTGCCGTAAGTATGAAAAAATACTTCACTTTTAGTCAAACTCTTGATTTCTCCGCTCTCTAAAATAAAAATCTATCTTTTTAACTAGAAACAACAACCACGTTGGAGAAGATGATGGTTATAGGTGATTGATCTCCGAATTCGGAGGTGATGGGTAGCCAGATTCGTAGGTGGTAGGCAGTCGGTCGCCGGATACGGACGTGGTGGTCAATCGGTAGTCATGAGTCGTTCAATTTTGGATGCTCCTCTATACTACCCCGTATTTTTATTAAATTATAAATATAATTATTATATTTATAAATTAAAGTTGTATTTAAATAATTATTTAAATGTATTTTATTAATAAAAAATATTAATTATTTTTAATTGGAGATAAATTGATTTTATTTTAAGTTGGGAAATTTTAATTGGGTTTTAAGAAAAGAAAACGATTTTTAATCTAGCTTAGCCCTATCCCATTCTAATCTAAAGTCCAAACCAATTAAGCAAGCTCAATTTTGATTCAAAGAAATCCCGAAAGCGAATCCAAATCCTAGCCCATAATGATTTCCGAAACCTTAAATATGTCATTACTTCCTCACAAATCATTAAAAACCCTAAACTCTCTCTCCTCACTCGGCCCTCCTCTCTCTCTTTGCTCGTTCGTGCATGCCCGACCGCAAGCAAGGCCAACGCCCAAGCCAGCCTTGTCTCGTCACTCTCCCGCAAGCCAACGCCCCTCTTCTCTTCCTCTTCCTCTTCATCACGCGCGCCTACCTTTCCCGGTGTTGCGTCCTCCCGCTCAAGCAGAAGCAAGCAACAGCGACAACATCAAGGGTCGCACGCCATTGTCGATGCTTCCTCTCTTCTTCCTCGTTGTTTGTGCGTTCCACCGTGCACCACCACCCATCCCTTGTCGTGCTCTTTTATTGTGGTTGGTCGTTGTTCTCTATTTAAATTATCATTATTTAAATTATTTATTTTGGGATTGTTATTAATGATTAAAAATATTATTTTTATGTATTGATGTTGGATAATTTAAAGTATTGATTGTAGTTGAATTTTCAGATTGGTTTTAAATAGTAAAGGATGAATTTTATGAGTTTAATGATTTTGATTAGGTTTATATGGTTGATTGATTAGCATAATTAAATGTCGATTTTAATTATGATAATCAATTAGAATTTTCAGATTCGTTTATGACCATTAAAGTATTGATTTTTGAAGGTTTTATGCATGGAATTAATAAACTTTCATGCTAGGGTTTCAATGAATTAATTGGGATATTTATTTACGTTAAAAAGTATTAATTTCTATTTAATTAAATCGATTTAAAACTAAAATATGTAGTTGGGAATTTGATGAATACGGTGATCGATTAATTAAAGGTTCTTATTTTATGATAGGAGGTGGTTTTTAGTTGAATTAAATTGAATCACAAGGTGGCCCCACTAATTAAGTCCACAAGAAACGTACAAGTCTATGCTAACTCAATTATTCATGTGTGTACATGTTAAGTATGTGTTTGATTTGTGATTCATGTTACTTGGATTGTGGTTCATGTTTGATTGTGTAGCAAGCATGTTTATTTAAGATTTATGTTGTTGAATTGGTTGAGCAAGCATGTTATCCAAGTATGGTTTATGTATGTATTTTTATATGCATGCAAGGAAGTATAATTATGCTTTGTACGTAAGGTCTAGCATGTGAAAGAAGTTTATTTATGCTATGTACGTAATGTCAAGCATTCAAGGAGAACCTAAGTTTATTCGTGCCTAGAGGCACAACCCTCATGTTAACTTGGTCATGATGGGAGGTCACATGTTAATATAGTCATGATGAGAAGGAGAAAGGAGCTAGTTATTGATGTCTTTCATGACACAACCCTCATGTTAACTTGGTCATGATGGGACTCACATGTTAATCTGAATGAAATAATGCCCTTGGTCCAAGTATGCATTTAATGGTAAGTCTAATAAATGCGGTTCAGTATTAATTATACAAGTTAATAATTCAGTGAGATCAAGTGAACTGTATGCCTAGCTAGAGGCCGCTTCAGTTCAAGTGGATTAATACATTAATCCACAACTTACTCTTGAATGAACCCGTAGGGTCACACAAATAGTACGTAAACGGATCAAGTATTTAATGGTATTAAATACTCCATCTATGGATATTCGGAATCGACGGATCTTTGTTCCAGTGGGAGTTGAGATCGTCAAAGGCAAATAATGAATACTCCAGAAACGATGATATTGCCGGAAACGGAAATATGGATCGTATCGGAAATATAAATATTATCCAAGTCGTAGATGTTGCCGGAAACGGAAACATCGTACGTATCGGAAAATATTATCGGGAATGGAAATTTTGCCGGAATCTGAAATTTTGCCGGAAACGGAAATATTGTCGGAATCGGAACTATTATCGGAATCGAAAAATAATTCCGGAAACGGAAATATTAAATATTTGTTCGAAACGGAAATTTATTCCGAAATCGGAAATATTAAATATTGTTCGTATCGTAAATGAATTCCGGAATCGGAAAATTAATCGGAAGCGCGTCGTACGAATAAACATCGGACGAGCTTGCTAGACGCAAGGCCTAACACGAAGCTAGGCCCAACGCCTAGCAAAGCCCGCGCGACCAAGCAAGCAAAGCCCAGCGCGAGCAAGGCCAGCAGGCGCGCCCCTCGTGGGCTGCGAGCTGTTGCTGGGCCAGGCCTCAGAGCACGCGCATGGCGCCCCTCGTGGGCTGTTGTGCGTGTGTGAGTGTTTGTGCTTGTGTACGAAACCTTAATCGATTAGGATTCGTTTAGATTGATTTCCTAAATCTACTAGATAATTAATTAATTGAATTTGAGTTAAATCCAGATTAGTTAATTTGTTTCCTAGTAGGATTCTAATATCCAATACCCATACCCTATAAATAGGTGATCATGGTTCACAATTTATAACGAGTAATTCAAGTATACATTCAAGTTTTAGGCTTAAAACTCAGACTTTTATTTGTCATAAAAATCCGAAATTTATAGTACCTTTGGCGCAATTCTAGTTAATTAAACCTAAGGCGGATCCGAGCGTGCTGTGAACTATCTACGGAGGGACGACACTTGGAGTCCTAGACTTGTTCTTGTTCGGTTCGAGCGCAGCTAGGGAGGGCACGCTACAAAGAGTATGCATCCTAAATTATGCTAATTGTTATGTGACAATTAATTTGGAATCTTGGCTTTTATGGTTTTTCCGCATGATTTATATTCATTTATATGTATCATAACCTAACATAATCATGTTGAGAAGGAACAAAATAGTTGATAATTGAGAGTCCAAGTGTTCTTTGATCACAAGTCCTAAATGATTCTACAAGAAGTAATGTTTTTTTATTTAAGTGATTATTGTTTTATTTAATTGTGTCTTGAGTCGACCTTTGAATAAAATATTAATAATATAAAGTAAAAGAGGATAAGCTTCAAAACTCTTGGAACTTATGCACCTCGAGTATGAACATGGGGGGGGGGGGGGGTACGTGGTTGTTGCCCGTGGCTTCTAACGGTGATTCTTTTATGCGTTGAGAATCCGTCACACTACGTGTGGCACAAGTTAATTACTATTTTATTTAGTGTTCGATTGGCTCCCAACACTGGTCCATTTGGACACAAGGAGGAATGAAACCTGTTAGATGCTTATACCAATGTTAGTTAAACTATAAACTCAAAGTATCATGTCAAGAGTTGAGTCTTGTCTTGTCTTTATGATTGAATGTTTATGGATGTGGCTTTTGCATGTGAAATCAGTTATTTAGTTTGGAGTGAAGAATAATTATTTTTAGGCTTTGCTTTAGCTTGTAAGTACTCAGTTTTTGCTAATTACGTGCTTTCATGTTTGTTGGTCATGGCCTATTCCATAATGACCCTATGATGATCCATCAATTGCAATTGCGTTGTTAGGGAGTAGTATTTTCTAAGAAGGTTTTTTAGAGGTGACTTGCAGGTGAAGTTAACATTCGAGACTAGGATGTTGAGAGCATTTTTATACTTGCATGTGTTTTAAACTCTATTTAATAAATGTCTAGACAAAACTCAGTTAATGAATTTTATTTTAAAGTTGGATTATGGTTTGGGCCTTTATGGTTCCAACTTGTATTAAAGGCCATTAACTATATTTAATATGTTGTTTTGAAAGTTAGCTAATTCCGCTGCGTAATTCGGGTACTAGCCTTAACCGTTATCACGATGGCGGTAATATTCTAGTAATTCCTTTATTTAAGTAAGAAAATGGTTATACAAAAGCAAGAAATTATTAGGGTGTTATAGCAAGAAATTATTGAGTGTTACGTTCGCTCTCTCTCATCTCTTTTGTGAGTTAGGGTTTGTAACTTGAGTGGAATGGATTGAAAAACTTGGGGTGAGAGGTGGGAATGGATTCCATGGGGATGGGGAGGAGTTAGAACCCCTAAGCAGGCCCGACTATTGGGCGATCCAGTAGGATACACATCACAGGGCCCCAAAATTTTGGGCCCAATTTTATTTTATTTTATATTAAAGAAGCTTTCATTCTTATCCGTGAAAACAATATATTTGTTAATGCTAAAGTACGTGATTTTCTATAATTAGATTTCCTTTCCCAAAAAATAATTAATGCTCTCAGTTATTATTCACCTAAAAATCCTCGCATCAATTATGGAGTACTTAATTAACTTTAACTTTTAATAATTAATATTTCACTCTTTTTTGATGGAATAATACTTCACTCTTCTAATACTCAATACTTTTTTTTTCTTTCTGCGCTAATATGTGTTACATTCAGTGGCGGAGCCACCCTTGAGCATGGTGTGTCACGTGACACACCATTCCCCCCAAAAATGAAGAAAGTTCAAACAAGTAACAAGTTATATATAAATTCGTGCACAATGAGTCATACTAAGTGTGTTTGGTTTACTGGTCAGTGCACCTACCTTTCATACCTATGACCTACCTGTGTCGATCCATTTAGACAGCAACACCTTTATTTTATTTTGCCTCCTACCCTATTTATTTGTTGATTCAATTCCCCCAATTTTATTTAGTTCTCTATTTTCTCCATATTTCTTTGCGGGATTTTATTTAGTTCTCTATTTTCTCCATATTTCTTTGCGGGATTAGCAGCCCTATGGCCCCCGTGCTCTTTATTTTTGCATTATGTATTTATTTATTTTTTGGCAATTTTTTCCGTCTTTTTACTTTTAAACATTTCCCCTACCTCTTAGTCTTTTGTTATCTATGTTTATGTTAAAAATCAAAACCGTGTCACTGATGAAGAATGTATTTGTGCCCAAAAAGCTAAAAAGTAAACAATTTTGAGGGTACTGAAACTCAGTTTTTAGTAATTATACACCACATATTTAATGTAATGACTGTTTATAATTTGAAATAAGGTATTCGATGTATTTTAGCATATGAGACAAATTACGGGTTTTCAAAATAGTTTATTGAAGGGTGTCGTTTGTGGACGATAAGACGAAGATGACACACCATCTAAAAATTCATGGTTCTGCCACTGATTACACTTTAAAAATTTATAAAGGCCTTACCGTAAAATAAGGAAAAAATAATATTATAAGGACCTAATTTCATACTTAGCACAAAGCCTCCTAATCCCCAGAACCGGCCCTTGCCCCTAAGACGTGAGTTCAAAAAGCTTCAACATGGATGAAATTGATTCTAACCCTATTCCAACCAATTTCAATATGCCCAACCAAACATCCCTTGTTAAACTCACCCTAGGCCCAAACGAGCCGAAATCGAGCCGATTCATCGTTCGTATTCCGTCCCATCCCATCCCATCCAATTGGTAGAAGGTACACCCGGTTGCACGTAGAGCTACATGCAACCAAGTCATTTTGAGCACATTTTTATTGTTTAAATGCACAAATTAACTGTTAAAATCACATTTTTACACAAAAAGTACATCCGCTTTAAAAGAATAAAAAATGTATGTGCTTTTAAACTGTAAAATGTGCTTTTAAACTGAAAAAAAAATAAAAAATTTTAACCCAGTTACATGTAGAGCTACATACAACCGGGTACACCTCTTCGTCTCCGGCATTATCAATTTATCCAGTCCATCATTCTCCACTCTCCCGCGCTTACAGTCTCCTTTCCTCTCCACTCTCACTCTGGAAATAAATTTACCCCTTCGTCTCCGGCAACAACTCCTCCCCTCTCAGAATTTTCTCTGGAGTGAGAAAGATGGGCGCATACAACAATGACGACCTTGACTTTATCCCTACACGATGCGCCTCTCTTTTATCGCAGGATCTTACTTCCTCTAAGCACATTCACGATAACCTCCATGGCAACATCTACCTTGAACCGGTGTCAATTTCTTCCTATTCTCAAACTTCAACTTATTTGATTCCTTTTTTTTTTCCAATTAATTTAGTTTGGAGTCTGAAATTGAGGTTATATACCTAGCTGTTAAATTCCTTGTTATTTGATGATGTGAATTGCAGCTTTTTCTGAAATTTGTGGATACTCAACAATTTCAAAGGCAAATTCTCTCGACGCTAATTCTCTCGACGCTAATTCTTTACTTTGTTTGAGTTTTCGGTTTCTTGTTGAGGTATAAGTATAACCTCTACTTAATTCGCATTTCTTGTATGAATGTTAACCTGCTTTGCTTCCTCGTGTTTAAATTTCAGGCTTCGCGATTTGAAGCAACTCGGTAAGTTGTTTAATTGGTGCACTTTTGTTTGCTGTTGCTTAGTTTTCTAATACATGAAACGCTGGTGCTTGAATTCTTAAGAAATCGCCCACGTTCTCTTATATATGCTCCATCGTAGTGTGTTTCATCAGTCTTAGCTTAACCAATGCGCAAAATTAGTTAACCTTAGCCCTAGGAGAATAATGCTAATAATTTTGAGGACCATTTGATGAGTGATATTGGGGTGCTGGCTTTGTTTCATTCGATTTTTTGGGAACTAGTTATATGATCTAAACAAGGAGTGAATGATATGACAAAAATAATCACTGTCTAGAAGTATAGGTTAGACCATTTGATGTTTATGATTTCGTGAGACACTTAGTACTAAGCTCAATTCAAAACGTAACTATGGAGGATGAAGAGTTTATAACTGATTTAATAGTTTACTTGAAGGATAAAACCTAAAGACAATGTCTTTAAGGTTGAGCTAAAGGCAATGGAATCTATTCACCAATCAAAGTTAGCCCTTCGATTGTTTTAATGTTAAGAAAAACTATCTGAATTTCAATATCATAAACAATCTGAATTTCAATATCATAAACGTCCACCCTTAGTAGTGGTTTAACATCTCTATTTAGAAGCTAAAGCACGAGTTTTCCTACAACATATGGACTAAAATTAACTTTGCACGCTTAAGCTAAGCCCATTGCTATATAAATCAGCCTATACATCATTAATCTAAGCTAATTAACAATAATAACAATAATTAAAAGTTCCAACATGTAAACACCACACTTTAAGACTGACATAACCATGTTAGATGAGAAAGCAATTTAAAGATAGATTGAAAGCCCATGATTATTTTAATGTTCCATGACCCGTTAAACGCATGAAACTGAGGTTGATTTTCCAAGGGAGTTCAATCCAAAACCCAAAGTATCTAGAATTCTAGATAGGTCTAATAGGCTCATATGGAGGTACTTGATCACAATTTGTGCTAAGGAAAACCTTTCCATTTCAAGTAACACTTGATCCTCATCACCTTCTTTTACACACGTTTCTTTGATGAATTGTAAAAGATCCAAAGTGTCTACTACATTTATCAAACAGAAATAATTTTGGTTTCAGGTGCAGCTCATATGGTGTTTCCTGGGGCTGTTCATTCCAGATTTGAGCACTCTTTGGGAGTGTATTGGCTTGCTTCCCAAACTGTCCATGTGCTTCGTAATCGTCATGTATGTAATTTCAGCTTCATTTTATGCGTCAGTCTTTGAAGGACATACATTTAAATTCTTATTTCCTCAGCGCATGGAACTTGATATTGACAACTTTGACATGACGACTGTAAAACTTGCTGGTAAGTGGTCATACATTTTGCAGACAAATAAAGTCTGAATATTGCATGCTTCCACCTCCCTACCTAATAAGTTATTTTACTAATCAGGTCTCTTGCATGATGTGGGGCATGGGCCTTTCAGTCACTTGTTTGAAAGCGAGTTTCTTCCACGAGTCCTCGACGGTTCTAAATGGTAAGTTTAATTGTTCTAATTTTCATTCTTCGTAGAACAAAAATTATCATTACTATCATGGAAGAAAGATGGAACAACATTTTGTGGGTATGTTACATCAAGGATTTTCGTCATTGCAACATGAATTGATAATTAATGATTTGACTTCATATTACCGTGACTATAGAGGATTTTAGTTGGGAGACTAATCAGCCGAGCCGAGCCCATGCGGGGTTAGGCTCGACCCGATCTCCACAAGGTTTAATAAGCTCATCGAGCTCAAAACTTGTAGTTCAACTCGAGATTATAACTTGAAGCTTGGCTCGTTGAGCTAAAACAGAAGGGTTCAGCTAGGGATGGTCCATTATGGAATGGCCTTGATGCTCCAATATATTATCCTCCTGATATTACAACTAGTCTTTTGTCAGACCGTCTTACACTTATTTAAATTGTCAGTGCGTACCTGCGTACCTAATAGTCTGTACCTATTAGTATGCAAGGTGGGTAGGAAATGGGTGGCATGACATGTGGCCTAAGTGCCTAACAGTTAAATAAGTGTCATTCGCTCTTTTACAAGAACTTGTACCGCTATTATAATGATGTATTAATTAAAAATAATAATAACTTATAATTGGACTTCTAAAATTTTCCCTAAAGAATTACTCACTAATTATAAGTTTTTACAAATCTTGTAGCAAAGTCCCCTAAGGTGAACATTCAATCACACAAAATAACTAATAATTATCTGGTTGTAAATTTATGGTTTTAATATCACATAATGGGATAAAAGTGTTGGCCCATGACTCCGTAGACACGAGTCACTTATTACCCTTCTAGATTGGACAAATTCTTTACTCATACATTATAATAACAATAAAACTAGCTTAAGCTAACATTACTTTGTTCAATCCTTTTACCACAAGTCTAACCTAAGCCAAATCCAACTGGTTTTAGACATCTATTTGAAGTGAAGATCAAATACATGTAAATGACTAAACCACTTACAATTAGGAAATAATGAAAGATTTTACATGTCAACAAAACAAACACTAAACAAAAAAATCCTAAAATAATATTAATTGCTTATTTCACCGTAAAACCCAACTACTTGTCAAGACCATGTAAATTAGCCTTACTCTAACAAAGTTAAAACGAAGCAGATATTTGGATGCTACTCATGCTTCATGTCCATGTAAACTAGCTAACCAAGTTCTTCGCCTACCAGTATTGCAACAATAGCCACTTGTAAAGCCGATACCATGCAACTCATACTCACAAATAGTTCCTTTAACTTCATTCTTGCACTAATGGGCTCATGATCATCAATAAATCAAATGGCTTGTTTACACTTAGTCAAGTTCCCTCCAGTCCATTTCTGGGTTATTTTTGGAGCATCCAAGCTGTTCTTCTCTCAACTCTCTCTTTAATCTTTATCTTTATACACTCCAGCATTCTGAGAATAAAAGGTTGAAGCGAAGTAACTCAGACGTTAGAGGACCTTGAGGTAGAGATTTATTTTCTGTGATTTGTTTTGCAGTCACCGTTTATTTTAACCAGGAAGTAGCTTTTAAAACAGAAAATGTTGTAATTAATATCAATTGCATCTTCAAAATAAAATACCTCCATAATTATGTTGTTTGCATTGATTTTTTTTTTTAATCACGTGGTTCTCTGTTTTCTTACTTCAATTAATTGATTCTTAGGCTTGGTCTAACTGCATAGTTGCACATTGTAGGTGCCACGAGGAAATGTCTGTGAAGATGATTGACCACATTGTTGACGAGCACCATGTTGATATTGACTCTGCGATTATTAAAAGAGTGAAAGTAAGTTATTTGGCTTGTATTTTGTTTATGATGTTATTCTGGTTAGAAGATTTCGTAACTTTGCTTGATAATTGAATTGCTTCTCGGTTTGGAAACCATATATCTTAGGATTCCCAGTGAACTTTCATGTGGGAACAAGTGGTAGTGGTTTATGAGATTAGTTCTCCATATTATGCGGAGAAGGTTTTTTATATTAAATGAAGAGGATTTGTAGGAAACAAAACAATGTCAATCACTGTTTTTAAAGATTGTTCCTTATTTAGTTTTTCTCATTTATCATTCACGTCACTATAAAATGCTTAGATTATAATGTTGTGGTATTCATTATGCACATCAAAAGATAGAATATAAAATAAGAAAGTTATTTTCTTATGTTTATTTATTTTCTTCTTAGGGTGGTTGTTTGTTTTATTAAATATTCTTGTGAGGTATTGATTTCGTATTATCTATTAAAAGCCAAATTTCCGCTGTGAGCTCCAATTTGTATTAAAGCTGACTTCAAATTCTAAAGTGGTAAACTTTCTTATTTTAACAATATGTATAATTACCAAATTGTATACATGCAAGATGTAAGAGGGCACCTCGATACGGAAATATATCAATAAGTTTGATAGGATTATACCAAACATAAAGGATATAGATGTGCCGCCACCAACCTACCGCAACCCTCCTTTATCCGAGCTTGGGGCCGACTGTGAATGCCGCATACGCGACACTCACAGGCTTATGAGTAGTAAAACGGGATGGATAAGTACAATTTTAACCCCTAATGAATAAATCCCTAGTCCACTTGTTTAATTTATAAGAAACTCTGTGGATCACTAGAATACTGGATCATCGCCTTTCTCTTGACAAAGTTCACCTGTTAAATTGAAGGAAGTAACAATGTTCTGTTTCAATGTGGCAATCCCACTACTGATTATGATATATGATTGTATGTCAATTGTAAAATTTACTGTCATTGTAGTTAATCTTTCTTTGGTGGCTGTTACTCATGTAAATACACGGACATTGAAGGATGTGTATATGTAACCACTAATGTGCGATTATTGCCTTTGGAAATCTGAATGTTTTGTTACTGAAATATTTTTGGCCATTCTTTTGGAAAAATAGGTAGGTGGATATTGAATATTATATATGTTAACATAATTCCTTTTTATTGATTTTTGCAGGAGATGATACTTGCAAGCTCTGAATCTGCATTACCAAAAGTGAGTTCTTCACCCTCACTTTACTTGATTTTCATGTGCTCCATATCTCTGCACTTCTAATCATTTCCATTGTTTACATATTTCTCATTCATAGAGTACAAAGGAAAAGCAATTTTTGTTTGACATTGTTGCCAATGGGCGTAATGGTGTAGATGTTGACAAGTATGTTATTTTGACATTTGAGTTTTGGTATTTAACTTACATTTGGACTAGTCTGTGCTTGTTGTAACAGCATTGATGCTGCATGGGCCTTTTTGCAGGTTTGATTACATTGTTCGTGACTCCCGAGCTTGTGGCTTAGGGTGCAACTTTGAGTTCAACAGGTTATTTCTAATAATGTTATAGCTGAATCATGTTTCTGCAGAATAATTCCACAAGAAAAAGTGATATGCTTAGAAGTAGAGTTCAGCTGAACTGCGTATAGTTTTCAGTTCAGAAGTTATGAATTTACTGGGAAATAAATAAATAATGTTAAGTTATTTGATGCATGATAGAGGAAATCAAAAATCTTATATATCCTGCTGATTTTAACTGACTGCAGACTGATGGAACAAATGCGGGTTTTGGATGATGAAATATGCTATCCTGCCAAGGATTGTGAGTAACAAATGGTTATTACTCCCTCCGTCCCTAAAAGATTTCCCCATATACCATAAATGGATGTCCCTATTTGTTGCCCTATACCTTATTTGGTTTATGGTCCCCACAATTTTCTCCTCACACAATTATTTAATCTAACTAAAAGACAAATCTACTTACCCATTTGCTTTTGAGTATACCCAATTCTTAATAAAGTGAACAAAAGCACTTGGGCAAATCTTTTAGGGATGGAGGGAGTATATTTTTAACTTTTTATGGCTTTGCACAATGACCTGATATAATTGTGTTCAACTAACTTCTGATCATTTTGTTAGATCTTACTGTTTACAAGTTATTTTCTGCTCGTGCTGATCTCTATCGTACAGTTTACACGCATCCAAAAGTGAAGGTCAATTTTCAAAAGTGTAATCTCATATATGCCCACTTCAATATTGAGTTTTTTTTAGCTGATGGTTTCTTAATTCAGGCAGTTGAGCTCATGATAGCAGATGCCCTTGTCGAAGCAAATTCGTACTTAGAAATATCTTCTTGCATTCAAGAGCCATCTGAGTATTGGAAGGTTTATGGCGCAAAAACTTTATGTATACTTATGCTGCCGAATACTTGTTGACCTGTCAATCCATTTCCACCGATGCAGTTGGACGACACTATAATTAAAACCATTGAGACTGCTCCTGATCAAGAACTGAAGGAAGCTAAAGATATAATAAAGCGCATTAGGAGGAGGGATTTGTATCAGGTACGGTTTTTTCTTTTTTTTCCTGGGGGGGGGGGGGTGGAAGGGGTAATAGTCCATTTATGTTGATTTTCTCTAGCCAAAAATGATACGGCTGGTCATAAAAAAATTCTTTGCCCAATGTCTCAAGTAAAAACGTTCATGATTTCTGCTCCGTTCTGGGAATTATAAGCTGTTAATATCAAGCTACCACTGTTCTTGGTTCTTTGACAGTTCTGCAATGAGTATGTCGTTAGGGGTAATATTCCATTTATGTTGATTCTCTCTTGCCAAAAATGATACAGCTGGTCATAAAAAGTTCCTTTGCCTAATGTCTCCAGTAATAAAGTTCATGATTTCTGCTTCTTTCTTGGAATTATAAGCTGGTAATCTCAAGCTACCACTGTTCTTGGTTCTTTTGTCAGTTTTGCAATGAGTATGCCGTTCCCAAGGATAGGCTAGAACATTTTAGGAACGTAAGCTCTCAAGATATTGTATGTTCGCAGGTCAGATACCCATCCCATCTTGTGCATATATATTTATTTGTAGTTTGCTGGGCACTTAATAATTTTTTCGTACTTGGAAATGTTTTTCTTTCGGCAACTCTTATATTCAAACAGAAATGTTCCGGGGTGACGCTAAAAGAAGATGACATTATTGTGAGCAATGTTAGGATTGATCTGACTCGTGGGAGACTTAATCCTCTTGAGAAGTAAGTAATTAGTATAGAGAACTCATGTATGTTGCTTTTAATTTCATGTTTCCCAATAAATGTTCATTCCGTGGCTATCTCACAATCTTTTTTTCTACCTTTATTGGGATGCTCTGGCATTGATTTCTGATCCAGCATCAATTTTTTCCAGGTATTGTATCTCTGAATCCACTAAGAAATTCTTTATGATCTGCATTTACATTCTCTCAACCTTGCAAGGCCATTTTATTCACTTAAGTGGTTGGTAGAATACTTTTGCTTAGATTATGTTATGCTGGATTTGCTTACAATTTATTTAGAAGAAATTGTATTGTGAGATAGCTGTTTTATATATATGGATCTCCCAGTGTTTCCATTTTTTATTGACTCTCCTACTAGTTTTGACTTGGTCACATTTAAATGACCGTGAGGCATGTGAAATACAAATGGCTCCACTAGGCTGAGGAACTATAGACAGAACACCTCGCAGACTTAACCAAGGAAGGCAATAGGATACAGATTAAGGCTGCTTCTTGGAGAGGCATTCTTAGTGAAAGCAATAGTGGTTATTTCTATGGCATGAGAACGATGAAACTGTGGTTGCTACCAATAATCTACGGATTTTTCATGAAATACCCCTCAATTTTAACGAAATTCACCAAATGCCCCTCGACTTTCAGAAATTCACCAAATGCCCTCCACCTTTTAACAAATACACTAGATACCCTTATTTATAAACTTAATATACACAAGATTCCCTTCATGACGGTTTTCCGTTAGCTCTGTTAACTTTTCCGTTAACTTTTTCCTTAAATAACCTAATTAACTCCTAATAAACCAAATTAACTATATTAAAAAAAATCAACTGCCCCTCATTAATTCTCTTTCTCTCTCCTTTTTCCTCTTCTCTTTGCCTCCATTTTCTCGAACAACAAGCTTATGGCTATCCTCGATTGCTTGTCTACTAATAAAATTAACATTACAAATTTTAAAAGATGATCCTAGATTCTTGGTTTCCATACTAATTCCTTGAATTTGGGTCGGAGCTTAATTGGATTATGGAGGAAATCAATTAATTGTTGGCAATCGGTGCAGATGTCCATTTCCCCATGATCTTTCTCTTTTAGCCATTGAAGAATGTGGTAGATGGCTCTAGCTTCCGTATCAAGTATCGAATTGCTGCGGAGTGGTGTGCTCACGGTGCCAATTGTTCCATTGTCATCTTTTTCCCGCAAAGCTCCGGATTTTCTTTGATTTTTTCCATGCTCCATCTACATTGGTTGATAATATAGCTAATTGATGCTTAATTTAATCTTCCCAATTGAGATGGATGTTTGTTGATGTGTGGCTTGGTTCTTCCGATTGTTATTCTAGATTTGCACACGGTTTTGGATTGCTTCAAAGCATTATTTCACCCAATTTCTTTGTGGCTCTAAGATTGTATTTGGGTTTGGATCTGCACCTCAAATTGGAAGAATGAAGGGGGGAAGAGAGAGATTGGGTTGCAATGATTGGAAGGGCGCGCCGACGGATGGTGGTAGAGGGAGTTGGTAGGGGGCTCGCAGAGGTGGTGGTGGTGAAGATTAGAGGAGATAGGAATAGGGGGTAGTGAAGGGGAGGAAGAGAGAGAAAGGGGATGACCATTATGATGATCTACAATGACTGCCATGGTTTCCACCGAGGAATAAGAACGGAAGAAGGTGCGAGAAAAACCTAAGAAAAAAAAAGGAAAATAAAGTTTTTTATATGATTTTTATTTTTAAATTTAAGTAAGGTAATTAGATAAGTACAAATTAATAGAGGTAATTAGGGGTAAAGTTGACGGAAATCTAACGGAATTAACAGAAAATGCTCATTAAGGGTATCTAGTGTATTTGTTAAAAAGTGGAGGGCATTTGGTGAATTTCTGAAAGTCGAGGGGCATTTGGTGAATTTCGTGAAAATTGAGGGGTATTTCATGAAAAATCCGATTTATGTATGGATTATTTCCATACGTACCCTAGTTTGCACTTGATTCTTTCCTTTATTTTGTAATGACCTTATGCACTTGTTGTTTCTTCCCTTGCTTTCTTGCTACAGATGCAAGGAGGTTACATGATAATCTCTGTTCTAACTTCTAATTGCGTTAGTACTATATGAGAATGGTTGTTGCACTAAACTACGATAATCTCTGTTCAAGGAAGATTTTTTTTTTTTTGATTTATCTTCCTGCCTAGTTTCTTTTTCTTAGTCCCATTCTTATGTTCTGCAGAGTGTGAAGATCATTAGAATACGTATATCTTTACTTGACAATTTGGGGCCCTGCTATTTCTTGATCGTTGTTTATTGTGCAAGAGTGTTAATAGTTCCTCCATTACAAAATAAGTTTCCACTTAACTTCTCTTATTCTACGTTCTGTCACTTAAATACCAATGCAATGTTACTTCTCCATTCTGAATACCTATACAGGTTTCTTTTTTCTTAGTCTCTTTCTTAGGTTCTGCAGTGTGGAGAGCATTAGATTATGTATATCTTTACTTGACAATTTGGTAATTAAGTCCCACTATTTCTTGAACGCTGTTTCGTGTGTAAGAGAGTTAATAGTTCCTCCATTACAAAATAAGTTTCCACTTAAGTAAGTTTTCTTATTCTATGTTCTGTCACTTAATACCATTTCTTCTCCTATACAATAGCCGTGGTTCTGAGCACCAACACATTAACTAACATCTCCTTAATCTTTGTTCATAATTCAAAACAAGTTTTTTTCTTCTTTTTGACAGAGTAGTAGATAAAAGTAACTTTGTTATCTTTTGTGATGGCCAGTAAAATCATTTATATGAAAGCATTGTCCTACAAACACTGTGTCACGTTTCAGAGCTATTGACATTGCGTTCCATCAAAGTCTACCTTTATACGGATTCATCTTGGAGATTATCATCTTGCTTTTCTTTGAGCATTCATAATAGGCCCTGAAGAGAGTGTTAAACTAATATCAAGTGTGTAACAGAGTTGTCTTAATTTGCAGTTAGTAGCCTGATAGATAACCTATGTTCTTCTTTCAATCTCTGTCAGTCGCTGTTATGTTTTCTTCTTTACCCTTTCCCATTTGTAGACTAGACCCTTCCCTAGGGCATTGGGGTAAGGTAATTCTCATGATGTTGTATGCATGTGAATCTGATCCTCTGCTTTGGCTATGTAACTAGGTTTATTTTTTTTAAATTTGTTTTGCTGTGTGCATCTGACACTCCACTGCTGCACATATCCATGTAACATCCTTTGTTTTTCCAGGATCATCATAGTAGCAACAAGTTGTCAATAAAAGATGAACGCATCAGCCACTTACTCCCTGCATGTTATCAAGACATGATAGTGAGGGTCTACTCGAAAAAGCCCGATTTAGTATGTCATTTCCTTTTCTTATCATTGCGCCTCTTGTTTGCCTCACTTTTGCGTTTCCATAGTTCATTTCTCCTTACTGGGATTTGGGTACATGATTTACCATTCTATTGTTTCTTTTGAACTAGGTACCTGCAGTATCTGAGGCATTTGAGAACTTTCAGCTAAAAACCTATGGTACAAAAACACAATTATATGGAACACCGGAGAAGAAAAGGCGCAGGTCGTGAGCATCCCCTTTCCCTAGTCCCTACTATGCTGAACTCGCCTTTTCTTACGGACAAGAGTATATAATTGCAAGTTCTATCAAGTATCTATCCTATAATGTTTATCCTACTTCGATCCCCACATTGAACCTAAGTTGGAAGGAAAAAGTACAGAAAAGAAACAATATCTGCATCATCTGGAGATTACTTGGTATTATTTGAACCTACTATTAACATCCATGTATCAAGGAATGTATGTTAAGGAAGTATCTTCTAAGTTTTTGTAATTAGGAACCAGGTGTGAGTATTTCATCTTTTTTTGGTGTGTCAATGGACAATGACGATTTACACAAGTATATGTTGAAATTTGTATTTCTTTCACTTTTCTAGGTGCAACTCTTTTCTTATTTTGTGGTTTTTGTAATAGTGGGAACCTTTCTTCTTCTGACATAAAAAAACCGAATACCAAAATTTTCTTTTTGGTAAACAAGTAAAGCTTTTTGTACTAAGGGGATGTTTGGCCAAGCTTAAGTGAGAAACAGAAACATGGCCAAACAAGGGTAAATGTAGAAGTAGAAGCCCATTTTCTATAAGCTAAAATATGTTTCTAAAAGCTCTAGAAAAACTGAAGGTCCAAATTGGAGCTTTTGGAAACCCTGGAGCTTTTTACGGTGTTTCGAGGGGAGCTGGGAATTGTAACATTTACAAAGTACAACCTAAGCGGTAGAATGATACACAAGGTTATTTGATTAATAACAATTTACCTCTCTGCTACAGTAATCTACACAAGGTTCACATGCAATCAATCATTTAAGAAAAAACTTGGAAAGAATAAATTGACATGGAAGCCAATTTAAAAGAAATTTTTCAAAAAATAAAATAAAATAAAATACTCAATTTAATAGAATTGTCATTCTAGCATCTCAAAATCTTACATGTGACTTATCACACCATCAATTAATTTTTCTGCCTTTTCTCTTTACTTGGTCTAGTATTGATCTTTTTAGTTGTTATTCTTGTTTGATTCTTCCTTGTCTGATCTGGATTTGTCTGAAATTTTCTGGTATGTTTTTTGTGAGTGTTCTTTTGCTTTTATTGACTTGATCTGATTTTAGAAAATAAGTAGTACTCCCTCCGTTCCTAAATAAGTGTCACTTTTCCATAAATGGCGTTCTCTTATAAGTGTCAACTTTCCATTTTTAGACACGTAAACTTTACCATTATACCCCTTAACTTACCAACAATTACACCATATACCTACTTCTAATAATTTGTGCCGAAAATATAATAAAATCTCCCCCCCATTCTCATATGTATCTCTCTCTCTCCTTCATTTCTTAAACTTCCTTCTCTCATTTCTTCACTTTGTTTCTCTTGTTTCTCTCTCTAGAATTTGAAAAACTCTCTCATTTTTCCGGGTTTTCTTAGATAAAATCCTAGAAAAAACAAATCGTCCCCATTCAATTTGTGTTTTTCTTGATTAGATCATTCTGAAATCTCTTTGCATGTTCGTTTTTGGGTTAAAATTTTTCATTTTCTTGAGTTTGGTGGTGTTTCTGGGTTTTCTGGGTTGAAGATCTTGGTTTTCTCGGTTATTTGAGTTACCGATTTTCTGGGTTGAAGATCTTGATTCTTGGGTTGGAGATCTTGGTTTCTGGGTTGATGGATTCAAAGAAAACAGAGAGTTTTCATGGGTTTCCCTCTTCCGATGATAATGTCGGCAAGACGGAGACGTTCGAGTACGAGTGCACCGACGAGCACTGCGATCTTGGTGAGTATTGTGAAGGCGAGCTGTAATACCCCGAAATTTTTAAACTCGATTTATTAAAATTAATAATATTTTATTAACGTAATTTCGTTTTAATTATTAGAAATAATTTAAAAATTTCGTTATTTTAAACGTTTTTACGATTTATTTTAAACGATAAATTTATAAACAAAAATTTATTTATTTTTCGTTAACGATATTTTTATAAAGAATTATTTTAGCTTAACATTTCTATTTTTAGTAGTTTCCAAAAATGGCAACCCAATTTCTGAATTTATTCCAACTGTGTAAAATTACAAAAATGCCCTTAGAAAATCAAAAATTCCATTTTTCCTCTTCTCTTTGCTTTCCACGTACATTGCAAGAATGAAGAAAATTCTTCATTCCTCTCCTTCCCTCAATTCAGTCTTGATTCATGCCTTGCTCCTCAAGGATTTCAGCTTCTCTTTCACTCTTCTTGACTATACAAATCAGTCTTAATTCCAATTGGAATTCAACATCAGAAAATCAAAACCAAGAACCAGTAAACAAAATTGGAAATCACCACCCATAACCAACACCATTGTCGCCTTATTTCTCTTCTTTGTTGCACCCCCTCGCTGCACCACCTTCAGACCACCACCACTGCATCCACCCAGAACCACCGCACCCCACCGTATCTCCCCTCCCTGCTCTTCCCCCCTCACGCACACCTCTGCCTCCCTCTTTCTTCGCCTCTGCCGCACCACCCAGCCATGAAACCACCACACCCCGGCCACCGCACCACCTTCTATACTCACCTTCGCCTCACAAAACTCGGCGAGCTGCTACTGCGCCGCCCAGGCTTGACCAGAAACGCCCCTCCCCTGTTTTTCCCCTGTTTTGTCGACCACCCCTTCCTTTCCTTGCTGTTCCGCCACCACTCAAACACCACCACAGTCGCATCTACGGCTCGTTTCCGTGCAGCGGCGCCGTCCAAACCTTCAGCCACCACCACCCCCCCCCCCCCCTCTGTCCTCTTCGTTCTCCCCTGTCCCTCGTTGATCCCCTGCGCGCTGCGCTTTCAATTCCAGGAACCAAGTTTCAATTGAAACTTTGGTTTCCAAATTCATTTAAGCTGGCCCAATTTTTATTTGGGCTTCGGGGTAAGTGGCATATGATTTTTATGTTCATATATTTTCACATAATTAATCATACTCATGTTTTTAAATAAATAAAGTTTGATAAATTTAATTATGTACTAATAAATTATTTTATTATTTTTTTAAGAAGAAAAATTGCATTTAAGTTATTAGCCTTGCCTAATAATAAAAAGAAAAATAGAATTTAAAATAACATTTCATGGATTTTTGAAATAGAAATATATATACAAATATATTATTTCGAAAGTATCGATTTTTAAATTGTTTATCATTTAATATTAATTCGACTATATAATCCTTTGAAAGAATTTGGACTCGGAGCTCAGGAAGAACGGCCCATCGAACAAGAAGTATAAACTACGGTTGAGGTAACATCTATTGCTAACACCCACAATCCCCTTATGAAATGTGTTTTATGAGATTATGAAATATGTTTATAATGATATGTTTTTATAGGATTGTGGGATATGAAATATGTTTATAAGTGTGTTTTATGAATGATGATATTTAAATGTGTTTGTGAATGATTTTATAAGAATGATGTTTATGAGTTACGAATAAGATACGAAACATGATAAATAAAAGTGTAACCGGTTCTGGCAGTTAGTGGGGTTACTATTTCTAGGTCGTGCACGTACCGCCGTACCGCGGGACACCCAACAAGGGAGAGTGCTCCTTGAGGGTTACCGCAAGCTAAAAGAGAAACTATTTAGGTACGGGCGTATGTCCAACAAGGGAGAGTGCTCCTTGAGGACTATCGCAAGGTGGGAGACGTCCCGCAAGGCTAACTTTTCAGTTACCAAGTAAAAAGAAGGTTTTAAGGAAGATAATGGGAACTATCAAAGTTTCAAGTTATAAATGATGTTTTATTGCATTTATGAAAATGTTTTACTATGTTCTATTCTCCCTGATTGCAAAGTAAATAAAATGAATTGAAATGAGTTTACGCTGTTAGGGTAGTATGTTACTGGGCCTCGGCTCACGATGTTGCTTTTGTTTTAGGTACGAAGAAGATCATGGGATGCCTTAGAGTGAGGATGCAACCATCAAATTCACGATCGATGTTTAGTAGAGACAATTATGTCATTAGTAATAAAGGGATGTATTAATTAAACTCTAAGTTTGATCTCATGATTTGAGTTAGATTTTAATACTAATATTAACCAAATGCTAGAAGTATTTATTATTAAAGTTTATTTAGTAATTTAAAAAGGTTATGTCGCCTTGTATTTTCCACGAGGGAAATACGGCAAGTGACGCTCCGACTAAATTAGGGTTTCCGCTGCTAATTAAAGATAATTAACCTAATTAATGGTGTTTAGAAGTTGGGGCGTTACAGTTTGGTATCAGAGCCAAGGTTCTGGATCATAAGTGCTAAACCTTACAGGTTTTGCACGTAATAGAATTCAATAGGCTTTAAGCAAAGAGTTTTAAGGAATAAGTTAAAAAGAATATGTTAAATTCAAGTCAAGCTAAAATGGAATGAGTGTGAGTGTAGGAACGGGATTAAAGGGATTTATTCTTCTGTTATTTATGTTTTCTTGATTGAATATGTTATGCGAAATATCGACTATCGAGGTTACTAACGATGCCATGAACAAAGCTCACAACAAGCGCAACATTCACGATGGCGCCAAGATTGGTATTATTTTATTTTATCTCTCTCGCTTTGGATCCGAACTTCCCATGTTTTCATGTTTATCATGTTATGAGTTTCCTACCCTAGACAGACTAGGCAAAGTTTAAGCATTACTGTTTTCTTGAAAGAAGTTAAGTTAAAGCACGGTGCGAACACAAAGATTTTGTGGATATGAATTGTTTTGAGGAATTTTTATGGTTATGGAATCTTTAAGGATAGTATAAATGTTTAAGTATCAAACGAGCATAAGGTTGTATTTCACGAGTGGTGGATCACTAATTAAGTTAAGGTTATTATAGGTTTATAGTGTTTAAATTATGAATGAAATTGATTCTAGGGTTACCTTCCCGTGTTATCCATGATAAATATTTTGGTGTATAAGTACAAAAGTCTAGTATCTAAAAGATGATTGATATGCCTCTATTAAGGTAGCTAAGAAGTTATACATAAACGTTATGAACCACATGAGTTAGGGTAGAAGACCCGTTTTAGTTGACATATGAATAAGATTTTGAGGATGTTATGAAAAGGAGTTATCAGGAATTAGTATATCAAAAGATTGAATGATAGAGTATCGAAAGAACATGAGTTTGTATTTCGTAAGTGGCGAATCAACAATTAAATCGAGGTTAAAGCATTGAAGTTATGATTGAAATCGATTCTTAGATTACCATTCCGCATAATTTATAAGGATTGTTTTTATGTATTTATCTGAAAGGATGCTTGATAATCTCCATAAAGAAAGCTAAGTGAGATAATTTAAGGTTTGCAAAATGTTATGGGAAAACATGTTTTGTGGTGATCGAAAAGACGAAATTGAGTTTGCATATAAAGTTTTGAGGATTCTACCAAAATGAGTTATCAAGAATTAGTATGTGTATCAGGTTGATGATATCAATGAATGTTATGAAATTCGAAATGAGTTATGAATGATTGAGGAATGCAATGAAATTGAGAATAGGAAATCGACAAAACGACATGTCTATAAAACCAGGTAGTCCGAACTAAGTTTTCTGGAAGATAGATTGTTTCTGATAAAGGCACATTTGATGACTTAGCATTATCCACGAAATACGAGGGTTGTCTACCTGAAACACTAAGAATAAGTAACGATCGAAGTCGTATGTCCAACGATGTATTTTCTATCACGTGATTGACTCGAACCCCTGCAACGAACGTAGTCAACGAAGTTATTCAACGTAGAAGAAAAGATAGGAGATCGAAATCAAAACGAATCGAATAAAGAAAGTCAACGAAAAGATTCCTGCAGCAAAGAAGCTCAAGAACAAACGAAAACGCAATATCTCCAAATAGTCGCCTAAGAATGATATAATGTACGAATCGCGATGTTTTATGTAAACGTGTTATGAATCAACCATGCTTGTTTGTCAGATCAAATGATTATAATATGAATGTTATGCTTATAGTGAAATTTCAATTTTTGAATTATGATATACTTTATGGATTATGTTTATGATGTCATGATTGCATTGGTAATAACTAATCTTTTTACATGGAAGCCGCCTTCGATGGAAGTTCTCCTGAGCTCAGAGTACGAGATTGTTATAATAAATTTTGGCTATTAAAATTGTTAGATAAATATTTATTTTCATTATATATCTTCAAAATTATAATTTTGCATTAAAAATTACTATTTTTAGTGGAAGATATTTTCAAACGGGATCTCACAAAGAAAAATGGGAGCCTAGTCTATGCTAACAATTTTGCCCCTTTTTATGTTCTTTGCTCCTTGATCCTATTTTATGAAGTAAAGTAGAGATACAAAAGACGACGGCGGAATATAATTGACCTTAATGACGATTAAGATCAACATATAATTTTGCCCCTTTTGTATTCTTTACTCTTCGATTCTAGGTCTCGAGTTGAAGCGGAGTCATTAAAGAAGATGGCGGAATAAAGGCTAGACATTGTCGGAATTGGAATGAAATTGTGAGATATTGGTTTTTAAATAAAATATCGTACTTTTATTCAAATATTTTCGACTTTCAACAATCAATTCAAGTTTCGAGGACGAAACTTTTTCTAAGGGGGTAAGAATGTAATACCCCGAAATTTTTAAACTCGATTTATTAAAATTAATAATATTTTATTAACGTAATTTCGTTTTTGTAACACCCCGACAATTCTCCCTTTTCTAAAATAACCTTTTTATATAAAACGTAGAGAATTATCAAGGCATTATCGCCCGTGTGAAAACGTACGGCTTATTCAGAATTTTGCAGCGGAAAACATAAAACTAACTTTTAGGTTCATAAGTAATCTTATTACATATTAGGTCCAAAACCAATTAACTGAAATAAGGAAATACGAATAGTACGACAAATTTCAAATCCAAGTTAACAAATTAAATCACTTAATTAAACGAATAGAACTACAAGCTCTCTAATCCCGATCCCAATGATGCATCATCTTCAAACCTGTAGATGGGCAACGCTTATTGATCCTTAGAGACTGCTCACCAAAGATGGGTCATCACAGGATCAATAAGGCATAGCCATGATCAACACACACAAACAAAGCACGTAATCAGCAAAGCTGAGTACTACATACTAAAACAACAACAATCCTAGCATGATACTACCAAACCAACAACCCTAACATGATACTAATAAATATAAGTAAGGACAGACAAAACATAATAAATTGACGATTATACTTGACTAGACTAAGCTAGGCTTAATAACCATAATATTATTTTAGTTGAAATAGACAATGGACCGAGTTGACCATCCAGAAGTCTTCACTAAGGAAGACGAGGTACGGGCGCGACTCCGTAACCTCAGTGACCTGCGATATCGAGGAACGTTTAAATAAAAATAGGACACGGTGATCAATCCGGTCCGAATTAAAGGCCATGGGCTACCACCATGAACCCCAACTCCTGTTTGTCCGTCACTTCAGACGTGCACAGTCTAAAGCTATTGCTATTCAGTTTCACTTTACATGATTTACAAATTGAGATTCCGTTATGACTCAACCATTACATAAGACAGACAATTCACATTTGTTCACAACTGTTTTTATCTTGGAATTAAGTAAGTGATCATAAAAGCATCAATCAAGACTCATTCCAACTTAACCAACCTTTCCTTTAACCATGAGCAACCCTGTATATGGGCATAAAGTTTCAACTTACTAAACAAGGTCCTCCGCCCTTATAAAGTAGTGAAAAGATAGAAAGGGAACAACAACCAATTGATCCAACCCAATCATATAGAATAATCTAGTGTTCCCAACCAACATGTTTGTATCAAACATCCATACTAACATGTTACAGTTCTTATAGTGCAAAATAAGTTCAATAAGTTTGTCCAACAGTATTAAACATGCACATTCAATATAACCCAGTTCGTCCATAATATCAACATCACCAAGTTCAACAATAATATCAACATAACCAAGTTCAACAACAAGATTCAACATGGTTTCAACAATTAGCACACGTTCCAAGCACACAGGTATGTACGTACCTTGTGTAAACAAACTGCAAGACCACTTTAATAATTCAAAAGTCGCCTACAAAGAATTCTCCGCCTAAAAACAACCAACAAGGATTCCCAATCAACTTCTAATCGTTCACAGCTATAATAACACATTCTAACTACATCCTAAACATATTTAGAATTCTTTTTCAATAACAAAACTTGAATATTTGATTTCCTAGCATAAAAATTATTGAATTAGTGATTGAAATTCGTTGAAAACTCTTTGCAAACATCGTACTTTAAATTTCCGGCAATATAACTAATTTCAAACTACTCCAAAACATAATTAGCATGTTTAAAATCATAAAAATAATAATTCAATAACTTATAATCATCCTAACATGAATTTAAAATATTAAAACCTTAAAATTCGTGCTTTAAATAATTCGAATTCTCGTTTCAAACCAATTATATAATCTGCAAATTTAATTATAAATCAAGCGAAATATATAATCTGAAAATGTATAACTTAATAAAAAAAATCATAAATTTAATTCAAGACACATAAATTAAATTATTAAAACGTAATTAAAGCATTAATTAGTTTTAAGGATTTAGAAATTAACCAAAGGAGAGAGGAGGGAAGCTGGCCGACGGCGGGCTGCGCGACGACGGTGCAGGTGGTCGCCGAGGTTGGGCGACGCTTGCTGATGGTGGTGGTTGAAGGTAGTCACGCCGAGGTGGTTGTGCAAGCAAGGGGCTGCGACTGCGTGCGTGACAGGAAGAATAGGGAGGCTGCAACAGTTGGGCGGCGCGGTGCGGCAAGGGAGGCCGTGAGGTGGTGGTCGCGGCTGCAAGCGGCGCGTAGGTACCGGTTCAAATCAACAGAACCAACGAGTGAGGGAAAAAGAAACGAAAGAGATAAGGAAAGAATAAGAGGAGGAGAAGAGATAAGGAGTACCGGAACGACGGAGAAGGGAGGAACGCCGACGGTGGTTAGGCGGCCGAAGGTGACGGCGCAGAGGTTCCGGGAAGCTGAAGCAAGGAGGAGGTTTGAGAAATTTCACGTGAAACAGCAATACGTGATTTTTCTTGTTTGGTGTGGGTTAGAGGGTTTTTTTTTTCCTTTTCCACGTGAAGTTGAAGGAGATGAGAGGAAAGACTTATGGGTTTATCTATCTTGGGCTTCACCAATTTGGGCTAGGATTAAAATTAAGTTTGTTTGAATCCAAAACGGTTAGGATTGTTTTCCAAAGTCAATCGAACGTGTTTTCGTAAAACGAATTGTTTCAATGTAAAGTTCTAAAATTATTTTGATTTCATAAATCGTTAAAAATTTAAAATGTAATTAACTTAAATAAATATACGTTAATTATATATTAATTATTAAAATTCGTAAATTCTATTAAAATATAAATAACTATACGTTAAAATATATTAATAAAATGTATAAAATTACGGGGGATTACAATCTACCCCTCTTAAAAGAAGTTTCGTCCCGAAACTTGACACGAAAATTCACACATTTTTCAAAAGTTTTCAACTTATTCTTACTGTAGGAGTACTTTGTGCCACTCTTGTGCACTCTTTTGCCAACTCAAAGATGCTTGTGTTACTCATGAACACCTTTTTCTTATGCGGAGAATTTATTTACTTTGCACCAACATGTATAAGTTGCTAATAATTAGCATAAAATGCATGAAATTGCTATAAAAGTAGGTAAAAAGCGCGAATTTCTATCGCATTCTACCCCCTTAAAGAAAACGAGTTACGCCCTCGTAACTCATCTCAGGGAATAACTTTTGATACTTCCACTTCATCGAATTATGTCCCCAATACAATATTTTCACTCAAATCATTCCAGCAATGGACTTCTACACTTTTTCCACACAATGCCTCAACATGTGACATCGTAATGCTCGCATGGTAACTATCGATGCACGACAATTCAATCAAATCTAAATGATCTCCCAACTTCTCTTTAAAGTCAATAGTACATGCTCTCAACTTATCTCCCATGGTTTGGTTAGTGCTCTCAAGCTGACCATCGGTTACAGGGTGGAAAGCAGTATCATTTTCAATGTTGTCCCCGAGCTTCAACTGGACCTTATTGCCAAAATTTCAGACTTTTGTGCTCGGTAAGGATCTTACATGTTGCCCTATAAAGGTAATGCCTCCGAATATTCGCATATAACACAATAACAGCTAGCTTTAGGTCATGAGTAGGTTAATTAGTCTCGTAAGGTTTCAACTGACGTGACAACGAGTGTGGGGGTCAAATGTTCTTTTACAATCTGGAAAGCTTTCACAAATTTCTCCCTTCACTCAAACTTTGATTCCTTTTTCATCAGATTGGTCATTGGTCTTGCTATCTTCGAAAAGTCTCTCGGAAACCTCCTATAATAGTCAAATAGGCCTAGGAAACTTCAAACATTAGACACGTTCTTTGGAGTAGGTCACTCACTCACAGCTTGAACCTTAGCAGGATCTACAGACACTCCTTCTGCTCCACTTTCCTTTTCTACTGAACCTCATTACGCCTTTCATGGATGTATAACTCTTGGGCTTCAATTCTAGTATTTCACCAATTCATATATTCCCCTCTTTTCAAGACAACAAATTTCTAACGATCCTGGACCACTCGAATCACCTCTTAATGTTACTCCCTTACGTAACGTAGTTTTCGATCAATATAGTCCTTCACTTTTCCACTGGTGTCACTTATACACACATGACTTCAAGATTTGTATACTTCATTTAAGAAAAAAAAAACTAGATTCTTTCTAAGCGTCTCCAAAGTAATCCTCAAGATTTCATTATGCTCTTTTTTGCATTCTTTGAATAAATCAGGATACCATCAGTAATATAATAACAAACTTAATTCGGAATTCGTGGGAAATCTCATTCATCAATTCCATATTTATGGCAGGTGCATTGGTTAACCCAAAAGACATTACTCTAAACCCATAATGACAATAACGAGTCCTAATGAGGTATAGGCCCTTATCATCTATCCTCAATTGGTGGTACTTCAACACAAATCAGACTTTGAGAACACACTCGCCCAATTCAATTGATCAAATATGTCATCTATCCTAGGCAAAGGATACTCGTTCTTGATGGTGTTTAGCTCCCTAAAATCGATGCATGATTCCATACTCTTATCTTTCTCCTTAACAAACAACTCTTGCAATTGTGTCTTAATTCGCTCATTTCAGGAGGTGTCATGCTATAAGGTGCTTTGGATATAGGTGTCGTTTCAGGATCTAAGTCTATTGTGAACTCAAAAGCTCTAACAGGTAACATACTTGTAATTTCACTCGGAAACACATCAATGAATCCACTCACAATGGCAACATCCTCGATTGTCACTAACTTCTTTAATCACCTCTGACACACTACAGAAAATAGTTCGTACTCCCTATTCATCAATTTCCTCACTTGCATTACGGAAATAAGTAAAGGTTCTTGGACTTTTCAAAACATCTATATGAGGTCAATTTTCCAATAAGGTTCCTTAAACTTACTTTCTGAACTTCACAATCTACCTTAGCCTTGTACACACTTAGCTAGTCCATCCCCGAAATTACATCTAGGTCCCTCAGACTAAACTTTATCAAATCAGAAGGAAAAACACAATCTTTTGTCTTCAAAGGCAAGTTCTTAAACAACTTGGTACACTTTATGGTTACACCAGTAGGTAGACTAACAGGTAAATCAATCGCCTCGAAATCTACTAACTTCAACTTTTAACAATAGAGCACGAAGTAAAAGAGCAAGTTGCCCCTGAATCAAACAATGTTTTAACTGGCACGGAGTTAATAGAAAAGTACCATAAACTACATCTGCAAAACGTTCAGCTTCACTTCTACTCATAACGAATAGTTTATCCGGAGCCTTATCCTGGTTGTTATTCTCATTAGCAGACTTATGGAAGTTCTCTTAGTTGTTCTACGCCCCTAAAGGCTTCGACCCTAATTTCCTGACTGGTTAAATCCCTACTTTACCTGGTTACCACTCCCATTACCATTTTCATTCATATTTCTCTTGAAATTTCCTTGGTTTTCCCCAGCATTAAACTCTTTTCTTTTCTCCCCAACAACAATATTTTTCTTGTCCATTCTAGACTGCAACCCATAAATATGAGCCGCTCCCCCATACACAAAATCCAAAGATGTAGAGGTTTCCCCACCTAATTCTAAGGTGGTCATGCTATAAATCTGCAATAGTATTCATCGATGGTCATGCTCCCCATACTAATGTTTATGAATTCCTAAACTTTCTGCTTTCTCATAAAAGGTAGGGTAAACCTTTCCCTTAAGGCAGTAACAATTGAATCCTAATTGAATCTTTCAGCAGCGCTAAGCCTAACTCTATTTCTCTCCACTGTAAATCGGCTTCATCTTTCAAATACATGACAACTTGACCCACTCTCATATTCTCAAGACAATTCAAATCCCCAAACAATTTCTCAAACTCTCCAATCTGGTTTTCTAAAAAGGTGGGGTCATCTTTTCCGCCAAGAGGCGAATAGCAACAACTAAGTCATTATTGTTGGCCATTCTAGAACGCGACCTGCAATTAGTATACTCTACTTTAGGTTTGAAACATCACCTATACGTTATCCCATACAATTTAATACTTGAATTGACCATAAAGTTCGCCTCAACCAACAATGTTCACATTAATACACATCATTTATGAAGGCACGACAATCGTTTATGAAGGTGCAACGATCGTCTACAAGATGCAATAATCATTGAAAAATAATCATCCTCGATAATTCACGAAAGACATTCACACACTGCACATAGGGCATAACCTTTTGAATCATATTGGTCATGAGGGTCTAGATTGGCCCTCACTTCCTTTATGTACTCAAATCATTTAATATTATTGTGGCAATTAAATTGATCCACAATTCACACTGAGTATGCAACCAATGGAAAATTAATCCATGACGTGTTACCTAAAGGTTGGGGTATTATGGAATCCTCAAAATAGAATAAAGAACAATTCCTTGAAAACTTTAACTTTTATTGCTAACTCCATAAAGATTTATTACATCCTTCAAAATAATAAAGAACATTTCAAACTTCAATAAACTTTAACTTTAAACTATTGTAGCTTCGCTACTTATTCTCTAAAACATAAAAGAGTTAAATTAACTATTTATGACTTCAAAATATTTGTGGCCTCTTGCCTATCCATTGCTCCTGAAACTTGCGGAGTGAAATTTAGATCTCAAGATCATCAAACTCTTCCTCAGGGTCTTCATCTTCTTCCATATCTTCATCTTGATTAGGCTCATTTGCCACCTGCTGCTCACTTTCGAGATCTGCATCTGAATCACTAGAAATTTCAATGGTTGGCTCATGAGCCACTAGGTTAGGATTCTCTGCCTCAACACCTACATTCTCACTCTCCACGGCTACATCATTTTCCTCTAGGTCATTATTTACACTTACTCCCATAGGTTCTTCTGTAACTGCATCTCCAACATGACTCCCTACGATTTTACCGTCTCTAAACCCACTTTCTGCCGCCTCAATAATGGTGGTCAGAATTTCTGAATCATATTTCCATCTACCATCCCAAGTCCCATATTTAGCCAGGTTTGGAGTTCCATTATCAGAATGCATGTCTTTAAACTTTTCCTTGAGTTCTAGGTATGGAAATTTGTTAGGTAAGCAATTAATGATAGTAGCTGCTATGATATCCTTTCTCATTAAGATAGGTTGCCCTTGAACTTTAGCATAATATTCACATCCAAACATGATTTTCTTCACGTAAATATCTGGGGTTTCTATATCAAGTTTCTCGAAGGATCCTATGTTGGTGTACTTGGAAAGAAACATTTTATTCCTGAAATAAACAATTCCATGTCTCACTAACGTTTTTCCAACCAAATCATAGACAAAGTTCAATAACGCAATAAATTTGGTGGAAGCAAACAATTCTTTATGCACATTTAAATGTAACACTTAAACAATTAGTACACGAACGTTCATAACAATCAATTTCTAATGCTAGCGTTGACTAGCCATTAATGCACATGTAATTCTATCTTATATGCCCTTCTTATACTACCCATCTCTCATAAGCTAAAGCATTGAAATAATTTAAATAACAAGGTAAAAGGACGCTAATATAATAACATAAATAAAAATATAAAATAAATAAAGTAAAATAAATTAAGGAAATGCGTAGCGAATAAATTAGAAAATAAAGTTATTAATTCGAAAAAGATTTATATTTTCTTATAACGAATTCTAACTCTTGAAACAACTAAAAAAATGTACTCATTTTTTTTTTTTTTTTTTGAATAATAAATAATAAGAAAAATAAAAATGTCGAAAGTATCACTTTAACTTGAATAATAATTTGATTTCGAACTTAAATAAGAAATATCATATACTTTCAAACAAGATAAAAGGAAATCGGCCCCCCAAAAAAAAGTACCAATTTTTTTTGAACACTATAATACGTAGAAGCTCGATTTTTAAGAAATTTATTTTAAATAACTAGATAGTTAGGCGCCTAAAATTTTATTAAAGTAAAACCTTAGCTTCTAAATACCACTTTGTAACACCCCGACAATTCTCCCTTTTCTAAAATAACCTTTTTATATAAAACGTAGAGAATTATCAAGGCATTATCGCCCGTGTGAAAACGTACGGCTTATTCAGAATTTTGCAGCGGAAAACATAAAACTAACTTTTAGGTTCATAAGTAATCTTATTACATATTAGGTCCAAAACCAATTAACTGAAATAAGGAAATACGAATAGTACGACAAATTTCAAATCCAAGTTAACAAATTAAATCACTTAATTAAACGAATAGAACTACAAGCTCTCTAATCCCGATCCCAATGATGCATCATCTTCAAACCTGTAGATGGGCAACGCTTATTGATCCTTAGAGACTGCTCACCAAAGATGGGTCATCACAGGATCAATAAGGCATAGCCATGATCAACACACACAAACAAAGCACGTAATCAGCAAAGCTGAGTACTACATACTAAAACAACAACAATCCTAGCATGATACTACCAAACCAACAACCCTAACATGATACTAATAAATATAAGTAAGGACAGACAAAACATAATAAATTGACGATTATACTTGACTAGACTAAGCTAGGCTTAATAACCATAATATTATTTTAGTTGAAATAGACAATGGACCGAGTTGACCATCCAGAAGTCTTCACTAAGGAAGACGAGGTACGGGCGCGACTCCGTAACCTCAGTGACCTGCGATATCGAGGAACGTTTAAATAAAAATAGGACACGGTGATCAATCCGGTCCGAATTAAAGGCCATGGGCTACCACCATGAACCCCAACTCCTGTTTGTCCGTCACTTCAGACGTGCACAGTCTAAAGCTATTGCTATTCAGTTTCACTTTACATGATTTACAAATTGAGATTCCGTTATGACTCAACCATTACATAAGACAGACAATTCACATTTGTTCACAACTGTTTTTATCTTGGAATTAAGTAAGTGATCATAAAAGCATCAATCAAGACTCATTCCAACTTAACCAACCTTTCCTTTAACCATGAGCAACCCTGTATATGGGCATAAAGTTTCAACTTACTAAACAAGGTCCTCCGCCCTTATAAAGTAGTGAAAAGATAGAAAGGGAACAACAACCAATTGATCCAACCCAATCATATAGAATAATCTAGTGTTCCCAACCAACATGTTTGTATCAAACATCCATACTAACATGTTACAGTTCTTATAGTGCAAAATAAGTTCAATAAGTTTGTCCAACAGTATTAAACATGCACATTCAATATAACCCAGTTCGTCCATAATATCAACATCACCAAGTTCAACAATAATATCAACATAACCAAGTTCAACAACAAGATTCAACATGGTTTCAACAATTAGCACACGTTCCAAGCACACAGGTATGTACGTACCTTGTGTAAACAAACTGCAAGACCACTTTAATAATTCAAAAGTCGCCTACAAAGAATTCTCCGCCTAAAAACAACCAACAAGGATTCCCAATCAACTTCTAATCGTTCACAGCTATAATAACACATTCTAACTACATCCTAAACATATTTAGAATTCTTTTTCAATAACAAAACTTGAATATTTGATTTCCTAGCATAAAAATTATTGAATTAGTGATTGAAATTCGTTGAAAACTCTTTGCAAACATCGTACTTTAAATTTCCGGCAATATAACTAATTTCAAACTACTCCAAAACATAATTAGCATGTTTAAAATCATAAAAATAATAATTCAATAACTTATAATCATCCTAACATGAATTTAAAATATTAAAACCTTAAAATTCGTGCTTTAAATAATTCGAATTCTCGTTTCAAACCAATTATATAATCTGCAAATTTAATTATAAATCAAGCGAAATATATAATCTGAAAATGTATAACTTAATAAAAAAAATCATAAATTTAATTCAAGACACATAAATTAAATTATTAAAACGTAATTAAAGCATTAATTAGTTTTAAGGATTTAGAAATTAACCAAAGGAGAGAGGAGGGAAGCTGGCCGACGGCGGGTTGCGCGACGACGGTGCAGGTGGTCGCCGAGGTTGGGCGACGCTTGCTGATGGTGGTGGTTGAAGGTAGTCACGCCGAGGTGGTTGTGCAAGCAAGGGGCTGCGACTGCGTGCGTGACAGGAAGAATAGGGAGGCTGCAACAGTTGGGCGGCGCGGTGCGGCAAGGGAGGCCGTGAGGTGGTGGTCGCGGCTGCAAGCGGCGCGTAGGTACCGGTTCAAATCAACAGAACCAACGAGTGAGGGAAAAAGAAACGAAAGAGATAAGGAAAGAATAAGAGGAGGAGAAGAGATAAGGAGTACCGGAACGACGGAGAAGGGAGGAACGCCGACGGTGGTTAGGCGGCCGAAGGTGACGGCGCAGAGGTTTCGGGAAGCTGAAGCAAGGAGGAGGTTTGAGAAATTTCACGTGAAACAGCAATACGTGACTTTTCTTGTTTGGTGTGGGTTAGAGGGTTTTTTTTTTCCTTTTCCACGTGAAGTTGAAGGAGATGAGAGGAAAGACTTATGGGTTTATCTATCTTGGGCTTCACCAATTTGGGCTAGGATTAAAATTAAGTTTGTTTGAATCCAAAACGGTTAGGATTGTTTTCCAAAGTCAATCGAACGTGTTTTCGTAAAACGAATTGTTTCAATGTAAAGTTCTAAAATTATTTTGATTTCATAAATCGTTAAAAATTTAAAATGTAATTAACTTAAATAAATATACGTTAATTATATATTTATTATTAAAATTCGTAAATTCTATTAAAATATAAATAACTATACGTTAAAATATATTAATAAAATGTATAAAATTACGGGGGATTACAGTTTTAATTATTAGAAATAATTTAAAAATTTCGTTATTTTAAACGTTTTTACGATTTATTTTAAACGATAAATTTATAAACAAAAATTTATTTATTTTTCGTTAACGATATTTTTATAAAGAATTATTTTAGCTTAACATTTCTATTTTTAGTAGTTTCCAAAAATGGCAACCCAATTTCTGAATTTATTCCAACTGTGTAAAATTACAAAAATGCCCTTAGAAAATCAAAAATTCCATTTTTCCTCTTCTCTTTGCTTTCCACGTACATTGCAAGAATGAAGAAAATTCTTCATTCCTCTCCTTCCCTCAATTCAGTCTTGATTCATGCCTTGCTCCTCAAGGATTTCAGCTTCTCTTTCACTCTTCTTGACTATACAAATCAGTCTTAATTCCAATTGGAATTCAACATCAGAAAATCAAAACCAAGAACCAGTAAACAAAATTGGAAATCACCACCCATAACCAACACCATTGTCGCCTTATTTCTCTTCTTTGTTGCACCCCCTCGCTGCACCACCTTCAGACCACCACCACTGCATCCACCCAGAACCACCGCACCCCACCGTATCTCCCCTCCCTGCTCTTCCCCCCTCACGCACACCTCTGCCTCCCTCTTTCTTCGCCTCTGCCGCACCACCCAGCCATGAAACCACCACACCCCGGCCACCGCACCACCTTCTATACTCACCTTCGCCTCACAAAACTCGGCGAGCTGCTGCTGCGCCGCCCAGGCTTGACCAGAAACGCCCCTCCCCTGTTTTTCCCCTGTTTTGTCGACCACCCCTTCCTTTCCTTGCTGTTCCGCCACCACTCAAACACCACCACAGTCGCATCTACGGCTCGTTTCCGTGCAGCGGCGCCGTCCAAACCTTCAGCCACCACCACCCCCCCCTCTGTCCTCTTCGTTCTCCCCTGTCCCTCGTTGATCCCCTGCGCGCTGCGCTTTCAATTCCAGGAACCAAGTTTCAATTGAAACTTTGGTTTCCAAATTCATTTAAGCTGGCCCAATTTTTATTTGGGCTTCGGGGTAAGTGGCATATGATTTTTATGTTCATATATTTTCACATAATTAATCATACTCATGTTTTTAAATAAATAAAGTTTGATAAATTTAATTATGTACTAATAAATTATTTTATTATTTTTTTAAGAAGAAAAATTGCATTTAAGTTATTAGCCTTGCCTAATAATAAAAAGAAAAATAGAATTTAAAATAACATTTCATGGATTTTTGAAATAGAAATATATATACAAATATATTATTTCGAAAGTATCGATTTTTAAATTGTTTATCATTTAATATTAATTCGACTATATAATCCTTTGAAAGAATTTGGACTCGGAGCTCAGGAAGAACGGCCCATCGAACAAGAAGTATAAACTACGGTTGAGGTAACATCTATTGCTAACACCCACAATCCCCTTATGAAATGTGTTTTATGAGATTATGAAATATGTTTATAATGATATGTTTTTATAGGATTGTGGGATATGAAATATGTTTATAAGTGTGTTTTATGAATGATGATATTTAAATGTGTTTGTGAATGATTTTATAAGAATGATGTTTATGAGTTACGAATAAGATACGAAACATGATAAATAAAAGTGTAACCGGTTCTGGCAGTTAGTGGGGTTACTATTTCTAGGTCGTGCACGTACCGCCGTACCGCGGGACACCCAACAAGGGAGAGTGCTCCTTGAGGGTTACCGCAAGCTAAAAGAGAAACTATTTAGGTACGGGCGTATGTCCAACAAGGGAGAGTGCTCCTTGAGGACTATCGCAAGGTGGGAGACGTCCCGCAAGGCTAACTTGTCAGTTACCAAGTAAAAAGAAGGTTTTAAGGAAGATAATGGGAACTATCAAAGTTTCAAGTTATAAATGATGTTTTATTGCATTTATGAAAATGTTTTACTATGTTCTATTCTCCCTGATTGCAAAGTAAATAAAATGAATTGAAATGAGTTTACGCTGTTAGGGTAGTATGTTACTGGGCCTCGGCTCACGATGTTGCTTTTGTTTTAGGTACGAAGAAGATCATGGGATGCCTTAGAGTGAGGATGCAACCATCAAATTCACGATCGATGTTTAGTAGAGACAATTATGTCATTAGTAATAAAGGGATGTATTAATTAAACTCTAAGTTTGATCTCATGATTTGAGTTAGATTTTAATACTAATATTAACCAAATGCTAGAAGTATTTATTATTAAAGTTTATTTAGTAATTTAAAAAGGTTATGTCGCCTTGTATTTTCCACGAGGGAAATACGGCAAGTGACGCTCCGACTAAATTAGGGTTTCCGCTGCTAATTAAAGATAATTAACCTAATTAATGGTGTTTAGAAGTTGGGGCGTTACACGAGCACAACTACAACCGTGAATATCTCCAGTATTTACGCCGGAGATATGACTCTTTTCGTGCTTCTCCTTCTACCGGATCTGAAAAAACGGTGGAAGGAAAACCACTGCCGTCGCCGCTGTCCCCTGGCGGAGGGTCGAAAAAAAAACCTAATTCCTTATGTTGAGGTTGATCAACCACCACCAAAGTCCCCTGGTGGCAGTTTTGAAGGCGTGTATGTGGGGGGATCCGAAACCCTAGTTTCTGAGAAACCACCGCAATCGGTGGTGGTGAACGCGACCCCGATGACGGTGGCTCAAAATCCGAGGGTTCATGTTCGAGGTCCTAACTTTGTCGGTGTTGCATGTCTACAAAGGAGAGTTTTCTCTTCTTCCCCCCTCTCTCTCTCTCTCTATTTTCGACTTTCCTTTTAGATAGCATGTTTAGCTGTTGTTGAAATTGTAGGCCATCAAATGTGATCTCTTGCTGGCAAGGGTTGGATTTGTTGTTGTTGAAGGAGGATTTGTTGATACATGTGGTGCAACACCTCCAAAACTTGGACCTTTTATATATAAAAAAAACATGTTTTTGTTTCATAAACCCATCGTCCAAACCTTGGGAGTGTCACTGCTACATTTATTCTCCATAGAAAATAAATGCAAAGCTATAACAATTTAAAACCATTAAAGTCAAAATTAACTAAGTGGTTTAAAAGATGGCCCATAAAATATTACAAACCATTCCCATAAAATAAATAACAAAATCCAACTTAAACTGAAATAGAAATTGTCTCTTGACTAGGTGGTTATTTTAAGCGTCTTTTGACTCGTAGCCAAGTACCTTTACCAACCTGCAAAAATAAATAGAAAAGGGAAAGAGAGACGAACTCCCAAAAATCAGATAAACTGAGTAATTCCAACTCCATCCCGTAAAATAAATAATTGTAGTTTGAAAATGTTTTGAGTACCTAAAATAAGTAATTAAACAACAAGTATCTTTTTAATAATTCCATTATTAAACTTGTCACATAAGATCAATATTAATTAAGTGAGGGAAAGAGAACAATAAGGGTCGTGCGTAACCCTTGAAAATGGCCAAAGTAATGGTTTTAGCTTTAAAACCATTAAAAACCAACTTTTTAAAGCTTATAAACAATCTGAAAATTTTAGTTGATTCCCATAATTTAAATTGTTATTAAATTATGTGAATCAATCGCTTAATTAATTTGAAACCAAAACCCTAACAATAGTTTATTCCAAAAACATGTTTTGACTTCAAAAATCAACACTTTATAAACTTATTAAATCTGAAAATTATAATTTCAATCATCAAAACCAATCTCTTTAATTAAAACACAATACTAAACCAATACGGTATTCATAACCGTTTTAATTAATTTAAACAACCCAAATATTTAAACTAATCACAACAATTAAATCAATTTAAAACTGAAAATTAATATTAACAAATTTTGATTTAAACAATTGATCAACACACACACACACACAAGGATTAATTAATCGTGTGTGTGTGCCGACCAACGAACACAATGAGCAACAACAATAGCACCGCACGCACCGCACAACCCACGCAAGGGAAGCGACGAGGGGCGAGGCATGCGAGGTGCGCTGGGCAGGAGAGATGGGTACGCGAGTGCGCACAACAAGCAGCAACAGCAGCGGTCTCGTGCACGAGTGTTGGGCGCTGCGGGGCTGCGACGCGACGAGAGGGAGAGAGAGGGGTGCGCGTGAGGCGCGGCTGGGCACGAACACAAGGGCACGGCTCGTGCCTTGTGGCTCAAGAAAGGGCCGGACGAAGAGGAGATGCAAGAGATGAGAGAGGAGAGAAAATTCAGAAATTTTAGGTTAGGGGATCTCATGAAGGGGAGGGGTATTTATAGGTTCTCATCCCTTCATGGGCTAGGTATTAGGGTTTAAGGTTGGGCTTGCTTTCGGGTTTAGTTGAATTTAATCCTTGCAAGCTTTTGTTGGGTTTGATTATGGCAAACAACTGGGCTTTAATTAAATTGAATTTGTTTTTGAAATACGACCCAACAAATCCTGATTAAATAAATTCGTTGAATCTATTTAATAAAATTCGATTTTCAAAATTAATTAATAATTAAATTAATTAAAAATTAAATTAATTAAAAATAAAAGCGCATTTAATTCTCATTAAATGAAATTAATTTATAAAAATACTTTATAATTACAACGAAATGCTTTATAAATATAATAAAATATATTTATAATTATAGAAAAATACGGGGTATTACAAGTGACCATTGTCCTCTTGCCTCTGTTTTTGGAGCTCCTCTTTGCTTCTTCTTGATAAGTAAATGGAAAAATCCTCAATTTTCCATCAAATGTGCATTCATCTTTATCATTGAATCTTGGTCTTGCTACTGCTGCTGTGAATATTACCTTTGGTATGAACTTGCTTGAGTTTCCTGATCTGTATTTTCCCCTTTCATTCTTGCCTAAGTACACCCTTTGCTGTTTTTTGGTTAAGTAGAACTACTTCTCATCAATGTGCACAAAGTCATACATAGTTTTGTATTCCCTCTTATTTTGTGGACTGTCCCAAACAAGTAAATCTAGAACTCACTTGACCCTTTGTAGCATGTTTGAGTCTTGCAACCCAGGATGTAGAGGGTTTGTGCGTGGTCTAACATCACCTCGTTTTATCATTCTCCAAAGGGTTGTTGCTCCAATATGTAGCATCATTACCAAATCCCTTATGCATGTTCTGTCACCCATGCTTAGACTTGTGATGATGTCTTGTTCCACTTGGATTCTTTTCCTCCCTGCATTTTGTGCCTTTGTTGTCATGTTGTATCTTCTGAATGCTTTTTTTTGTGCTCTTGCTTGCTTCCATATTCCGGTGACTGTTCTTGGATGACAATTGTAGATTCGAACAACATCTTTAATGGCTCCATGATATGTTTGCTTTTGTCCCCTTTGCTATAATTGTTCAACAACCACATAAGGATTTGCAGCCTTGTATCACAACTGAGCCTTGGCTTCTTCTTGCGTTGATGGCCCCGTGCCCCTAAACTTTGTTGCTGCAAATGGCTGTCAAGATGTTGATTGGATGTTGGTTCATTGAGGTCAAATGGAAACACTACATGTTCCATGTCCCCGGTTTCCTCTGCTGCCTCATTCAAATCAAAATAAAACCCTTGTTCATCAATGTTGTCCCCATCTTCATCTGATTCTTGCATCCAGTGGTCATTGATGTCCCAAGCAGCATCTTGCCATTCATCTTCAACATTTGTCTCCATTCAATCTAGCAATGAAGGTTCATCCCCTGTTTTTTTTTTTATTATTGTTTTTCTCTTATTTTTGGTTCTTAAGTTTCTGAGTTATACTCTCTCTCCTGATGTGTATAAAAATTTGGAAGGAAAAGTACCATTTTGCCAAAAAAATTCCTCTAAGGGAATTGTCCCCATGTGAACCGTATATATATATATATTTTTTGGATTCCTATTGGTTGTTGACCTTTATTGCTGCAATCTATTGGGTGCTTTTTGATATAAAAGATTGCTGACGTGGCAGTGGGGTTCCATTTTTATTTCTCTTTCTTTTCTCTCTTTACTTTTTGTACTTTATCTAATTAAACAATCATATACTTTATCTTTTCCCCAAAAAAAAAAAATTCTCCGTTATTACCTCTTACCTACTTTACAATTTTATTAATTACGATACCACTTCCAATAAATGACATTTATTTAGGAACGGATATAGTACTTCTTATCTTTAATAGAGCAGTTGATATAGGATTTTTATTTTAACTTTAACACATTTAATAGAATACTACGTAGCACTGAGATGAAGATGTTGTTTTTTCGCATATCAGATATATGTGGAAACACACATATTAACTAAAAGACAAATAGCTAAAAGACAAAAAAAGAAGTACCATTCATATTAAAACAGTACCATTCGCCAAAAAAAGTATCATTCTGTAAAAAGAAAAGTACAATTTTTGTTTACAAAAGTACCATTTAATTTCATTTTTATCCTTTTCCCTATTTTGTGTTTTATTCTGATATGTATTTGCCCATACATATCTTATATGCTCTTGTACTTCCTCTTGAAATCTAGTTTTCAATATCTTCGAATCTTTCGATTCTTTTAAAGTCCCAATTTATATATTGAGCGACAGTTACTGTGGGTGTTTGGCAGTTGGCTATATCCCCTCTGACTCTCTGAGCACTCCCTCAAATTCATTCAATGCTGCTTTTTTTCTCATAAATTGTAAACATCGAAGCCGTGATTCTCAGCAGCCTTTTTTCATCTTCCACCTTTCCAACTTCACCAAAATCACACACAAACAAACACAAACACCCACCCACAAACATTACAAACACCACAAACAGAGACAAATACAGAGCTCTCAAATACAAGTATGAAGGAGGGCAATGATGGGTATGTTAGAGCAGATCAAATAGATCTGAAAAGCTTAGACGAGCAGCTTCAAAGGCACCTTAACAAAGCATTGACATTAGAGAAGAAAAGGAAGGAAGAAGAAGAAGAAGAGGAGAGAGAAAGAGGAAGGTGCAGTAATAATAGAGCAGAGTGGGAAATTGACCCTTCTAAACTCCTTGTTAAATCTGTTATTGCTCGTGGCACTTTTGGTACTGTTCATCGTGGTGTTTATGATGGTCAAGATGTTGCAGGTTTTCACTTTTTTTTTTTTTTCATTCGGGCATTTTATCAGTCACTTGGTGTGCTTGAATTTTAGCTTCATTTTGTTTATTCTTTTTTTTCATGTTGTGTTTCAGCTGTGATTTATTCTGGGTATTATATTAAATGCTATATTTTGTTAAAATTTTCAGTTTTTTTTTGTTTGTTTTTAGTTTAATTTTGTTCTTGATTGTGGGGGTGGGGTGCCATTGTTGTTGGTTATGATCATGAATGAACAGACTGGTTAGCCGATTTTTTTGCAATTAAGGCACTTTTAGTTGAGATTATCCGTGATTCACGAGATTAAGAGTCAAGTGGTGGATAAAGCAGTTGCAACTTTTTAGGGAAGTGAAAAAAAAAAGGTTCTGCCTTAGTTCTTTTTGTCACAAGTTTCATGTGATATGAGATGAACAGGCTGCCTAGTAGTCACTGTTTCTGTTTCTTGTTTTAGTTTCTGTTGGGCGGAAAACATGCCTTTTCTAATAAAACAAATTAAAAGATGGAAAATTAGCCTGAATTTGCGAAGTTGTTCTTCAATCAGTTCGGAACTTTGAATTAGTGGAGGCAATGAAAACCTTGAAATTGGATGATTATTTGACCTTATTATTTATTACTAGGATTACTTCTCTTTCAAAATAATTGAAGAGAGCTTTTAGTTTAGTTACTGATATACCACTGTCTTGAAGAAAATGAGATAGACAATGTTATTTTATCCCTTAGGTTTATATCTTCTACTGGTTGTGTGCATTAATTTAAAATGATCTTGTTGTCAGTTAAACTTCTTGATTGGGGAGAAGAGGGCCATCGGTCAGAGGCGGAGCTTACCCAGTTAAGATCAGCTTTTTCTCAAGAAGTTGCAGTATGGCACAAACTGGACCACCCAAATGTGACTAAGGTATTATTCACATCCCTACCCTGCCTCATCTCTGTAAAATGTACTCTTTAAGAAGTTCGATTTTATTATCATAACGTGATTAATACCAAAAACATCACGTTATCTACGAAGAGATTCCTACCATAAGCAAGCAAAGAGGAGGTTGGGTGTACGTGTACTTTACCCTTGCAATGACAAAGTGGTTGTTTGTTTCTAATTGAACTTCAATCACATAAAAACAACACCTTCTTGTTATTTCATAACATAAACAAACAATTAAATAAATTTATTGACGATCCAATATAATTTAGTCCATTATAGTCCAAAAGCCAAAGAAAAGTGCAATCAAAATCCATGTGTTGTTGTTTAATGTGGAGAATACCTTATAATCTGTTCAATTGGCCAGGGGATTCAAGTTGGTATTTACTAATTTCTTAATGGACAACTATAAGCCAGTATTATTGTCGCTAAGGAAAACATTTTGCTTATCTATACAATAGATCTAGCCTATTTCTAAGTGAGATCCATTCTCACCCTTTAGATGAGGGTACAAGAAAAGAGAAATTTGCAACCCCCAGATGATGGTACAAGAAAGGGGCAGTTATTCCCTGCATTTTCCATGCTACTGTGTGTATTTCGCTAAGTTTTTCAAAATGATTGTTTTTTCTTATAACTCACTTCTGAACAGGGCGTTAACTTATTATTACAATGTCATTAATAATCTTGCAGTTTATAGGAGCTACCATGGGTTCGTCTGACTTGACAATCCAAACTGATAATGGTCATATTGGCATGCCAAGGAATGTTTGTTGTGTGGTCGTTGAGTATCTTCCTGGAGGTGCGTTGAAGAATTTCCTCATAAAGAACAGGAGAAGGAAGCTGACTTTCAAAGTAGTAATCCAGTTATCACTTGATCTTGCAAGGGGGTTAGTCCCTTAATCTTCATCTAAATGTCTACTTTGTACTCCCTCCGTCCCGGAATACTCGACCCGGTTTGACCGGCACAGAGTTTAAGGAACTTGAATTGACTTATTTAATGTAATAGGTAGTAGTTGATAGTGGGGTATTATTTTAATGTAGTTAGTGGGAGGTGGGTTAAGAGGTGGGGTTGGGGGAGAGTAGGGGTTGAATTTTTAATTACTTTTTGTATGGAGTAGGTGGTAGGTGGGTTAATAGGGGTGGAGTGAGAAATAATATAATATTGTTAGAATATTTCCATTTTTAGAAACAGGTCAAGTATTAAGGGACGGCCCGATAAGGAAAACAGGTCAAGTATTCCGGGACGGAGGGAGTAATATCCAATTATGTTTGGACACCTGCATATTTGAGGCAATGGGGTAATGATAATGATGATAATGATGATATGCAATCCTTGGTTTTCTCAACTCTTCAATTGTCTTATAGTTACCTCCCAGCCTAAAAGCTAAATGGCTCAATTATTTGGCAATATATGAAGACCTGTAACATAGTACAAGATAGCAAGCACATTTGATAAATCTTTTGTAAGCCCATCATAGTGTCCAGCTTGTTGTCATCACTTGTCTACATGCCCATTTTACCATGGCTCTTTCCTGTATCAAAACTATTGAGTTTTATTTATAGTTGATGATAAGTGTTCCTGGTATGACCCTCTTCATTTTATACTGAGAATTTGCAAACCATCATGTAAGATTTTGGTGCCCTAAAACAGGATTCTTCTGCTCCCCCAAACCTTTGACCTGTGTTGGTGTTCTGCTGCTCTGTTGATAATTTATCTCTTTTCCTATTTACGTGTCTAATGAAACAAGTGTAGACTGTAGTGAGTGTATAATCATAAAATTCCAAAAATAACTGTGAAATTATGATAAAATTGTACCATCGAATTTAGTGAGTGTATAATAATTTATATTTCCAATGGTTTTCTCATAGGTTGAGCTATCTCCATACCATGAAAATAGTTCACAGAGATGTCAAGACTGAAAACATGCTTTTAGACAAGCAACGAAATCTGAAAATAGCAGACTTTGGTGTAGCTCGGGTTGAAGCTTCAAATCCTCATGACATGACTGGAGAAACAGGAACCCTTGGCTATATGGCTCCTGAGGTAGGTAATTTGTAATTTCTTTTGTTGTCACAAATTTTATGCTCTAATGATCACAACTATACAGCAACAATGATTAACAGAGTTTCCACAGCTGTGCCATTCATTCATAGTGATTCTACCTATATTAATTAAATGTAGAGTTGGTGAATGAATTGGGTTTTGATTTCAAGTTAGTTAGGGCTTGAGAACTCCTTGTATACCAATGTTTATTTGTTTTGGGGGGTAAATACTGCAGGTTCTGAATGGTCATGCATATAATAGGAAATGTGACGTGTACAGCTTTGGCATTTGCTTATGGGAAATTTATTGCTGTGAGATGCCATATCCTGATCTGAGTTTCTCAGAGGTGACATCAGCTGTTGTCCGACAGGTAAAAAATTGTAGTTATTTCCTGAATGTGTGGTTTTTATTCTTAATAAATAAATTGGAGGGTGAAGTATTTAGTATATGAACGAATCCAGAATCTGAGGCCAGAAATACCGAGATGCTGCCCCAGCTCTCTGGCACATGTAATGAAGCGATGTTGGGATGCAAATCCAGACAAGAGACCAGAGATGGATGAGGTGGTGACAATGATAGAGGCGATTGATACTACAAAAGGCGGTGGTATGATTCCTACTGATCAACAGCAGGGATGTCTCTGCTTCCGAGGTAACCGAGGACCTTAAAAACAACCAAACACAGACCCCCCCTCTCTTCAGACATCCCTTCTCTCTTAGATTAGTAGCTCTAATGTAAAGGCGACTTTTCGTCTAGATTGCACAACCCTTCTGTTTCTGTAACATGAAAAGTTGCATAATAAATAAATGTGGTCTGGTCTTATTGTGTAGATAATATAATACAGATTTATATAAAAAGATTGGGTTTATTTCTGTTTTAATTTGTAAATCATCTACTGTATCGTTTCATCAGTTCGAATTGAATTGATGACACAACTTAATTATAAGGGTAATCGTACATTCGTACTGCGATCCATGATCATTATCAGACAACATTATCATCAAATGGCTACTGGGTACTGGGTAGTGCATCAAACTCCAGAATCTCCAAGTATATTATTGTGCTTTTGTGTTGCTTATCACAGTTATATGTGAGCATTTTATCTCTCTAGAAATTACTCAAACCAAAACTAGTAAATCTCCATTTGCATTTGTCTAGAATTATTTCCCGATCAGTCTAGTTTGTATACGTGTCACGTATATCCCTCCTTATTACGCCACGTCACAACTAATCAGCATCATGACATGTCATTGACAACCAAAAAACATGTAGCAAGGATCGAACACCTGACCTCTTTGTCTAGAATTATTTCCCGATCAGTCTAGTTTTTAGTTTTGATCCAAAACTACTAACAAAATGCTAGCGGTTCTAGGCTTTATTTTACTACGGAGTAATTACTAAACAAAAACCGCAAACATTGTTACCGGTTGGTTTGTTCAAATCTAACATCTCCATTAAAGAAAGGTTAACAGTGAAGATACAACTTAGACAATGCCTGAATTACCACTTTAGTCTAACCAAGGTTGAATACAAAAATATTCAAACACGAATGAATTACAGATGGAATGTTACACTTGTACAAAGAAGAAGATGACTCGATTTACATCCCCTCGCCTTAGCTAATGAAAATGTCGAAAAATGGCACAAATAATAAATCTGTAACGTACACAAGAATCTATCCGGCAATTTTGTAAGTTGGATTGACAAGATTATCAACGCCTGAAACCGCCTGGACTGACTCTATGACGTCACCAACCTTGAGATCTGCTAGATAATCTTGATTATCAGTTACATAGCCAAACACTGCATATCGTCCGTCTAATATGTTGGCATTACTTGGGGTCAGTTCACTTTCTTTCAGCAACCAAAATATTTGGCTTGAACCTGAATTGTTCTCAAATTCCTGCAACCCAAGTACAGAATTAATTAGCTACCTACACTTTCTGTCTCTTCAATTGTAATATGTCAATCAGAAAAACTACCATAAGTAACAGTATTTACGGTTGCAACTTGCAAGTTCTTACCTCTCTGGCCATGGCCATTGTACCAAAGGCATTAAATGGAAGCTTTGTCTGAGCCTTGTATAGACCAAGTTCCTGAAACCAAATTGTACAGAAGCTTGTAAGATTTTAAATTTATATTGGTCTCTTAATTGAATTGTCATAAAAAATTACAGTTGTAAGTTGTAAGTTATAACACACAGATTATGATTTATCATTTATCATTTATCATTTATGAGAGGAGCTTACTTCTAAAGTTGAACCATAAACAGGAACTTTTTCTCCTTCCACCATGATTTCCAATGGGATTGTACGAGGCTTTTCTGTGCTGGGATCAATGAAACCCTCAGCAGGGCCTTCAGGGTCTCCGGTTTGCACAACAAAGCCATCGGCTGCCAATACAAAAGAAACCCCACCAATTTTTAACTAAATTTGAGGAAACCTTTCAGTCTAATATACCTCCCCAGTAACAATGTTTAAAAGGAGTAAAACTGATAATTTTTAGTCAGTATTCAAGCTTCATAGTACAAATGTTCACCAAGTACACAGACAGACATATATAATACTTATGCAAAGTGGAGTATTAAATAAGGGTACCTCTTTGGATCTCCATGCCATCATAAAAGTGTCGTTCCACCAAATCCAGAAAGTTGCCAGCAGTTACAGGGGCGTTATAACCATCAAGAACAATACGAAAAACACAATTGTCAACATTAGGGTTGTCCTTCACCTTGACCTTCATCTCAACAACTGCTCTTCCCTTGAGGAGTGGCATAGTTTGGTATTCTTCTGGTACTTCATACGGGAATCCATCCACCATGTCCTCTTCAACACTGCAGAAACCCAATGCCCCAGGAAGATCTCAGCTGCAGTCAATACCAAGGATACCTATGAGATAAACCTTATTTAAGAGCTTTTCTTTTTACAAGTCCTTTCTAAATTCTCCCACTATCAGTGGATACCCCATCATATGCACCCATTCCCTCTTTTAAAAATAGGAAAAATTAAGAAACAAATAAAGAAAGGGGGGCTTTTGGATTTGATGTTAACAAGTCATAAATCACAATCTCAGACTAATTTGTGATAATCAGAACACCTCAAAATAAAAGCATTAACTTGACATTTGAAAAGCCAGTCTTCTAGATACTAACCTGCCAACATACTGAAGCAATTCTCTTTGTTTAGGAGCTACCCCTTCCCTATTCCTGTTCTCGACAATCTGTTGGAGCTCACCCATTCCTGCTTCCAACTTATCGAGCAATTCCACACCACGGTCTTTCTTTGATTCAGCCAGCCCTGCAATAATTAAACTCTTGCCATTCTTGAGTGCACGAGAAGCCTGCTTTAAGTTCTACAATCACATAACACCATACAATCAATCATTAACACTAAATAAGAAAATAAATTAATGGTAAGAAAAAGAAACAAGGTCTTGATTCTTACTCTCTCAACAGAATCCAGAGCTTTAAGCCCCGCGACTCTGAGGCTCTCTGTAATGTCCTCCAGTGGTTTCTGAACTTCTCTAATGGCCTTATTGTCAATAGGCAATGCATATCTCAACAGAGCTTCTGGGTCCTTGATCGGTGGACCAGATATAAGCACTGCTAAATCTGGCAATACAGGACTAGTAAGTGCTTCCGCATGCCTTTCCCAACTCAAACTAGGCACTCCACTTATCAATGCAGCTGCTAGTGCTAATGATATCGCACATTCTTTCACCGAAAATGACCTCTTTTTCTGCCATCAAAACACCCATATATTTTCCAATTATACAACCTCATTCGAAATTTTAACAATATCAAGTCATATCCAATATCAATTAAAACAACACATATACTACTCCCTCCGTCCCATAAAGTTTACCACAATTTCCTTTTCTGCTTGTTCCTTTGAGTTTGTCCCATACTATAACCATCACCGTCCAATAACTATCAGGCTCTCTATCCTTCTTACCCATGAAAATATTTCATTCTTTAACATCCATCACCTATGTTACTTGAACTCGGGTACTAGTGTCGGACACGGGTACGTGTCCAAGTATCCGACTCGGCTAAATTGTGGAAATTTTCCAAGATTTAAGTCGAAAATGAAGTGTCGGAGTGTCCGTACCCATGTCGGAGTGTCGAGGGTCCGACACGGATACTTTAGGTAAAATGAAGAGTCGGAGTAACATAGTCCACCACTTTACTCTCACATTCACTCCATTTATACCAATGAATCAAATATGTCTTGAAACGCCTTTGAATCCCCCCATTTGTAATTTATAATTGCCCTCGTGGCCCACTCGAATCAAATCAAAGAAAGCATTCACTCCATTTATCCCCACCAATTACCTCTCTTATCAACTCCACCCAACCAAAAAAAATTAAAAAAAATAACTACACTCGTATGGGACGAACAAAGGAGACGGAAGGAGTACTCCTTAAAATGATAACTCAAATACAAAAATCAATCATGGAATTGATGAATACTTGATATTAACATAGACTTCCTCATCGATAACACGAATAATATCACAATAATTCATGAATTTGCTAGATTGAACACTGAATAATGCACATAACCAAGCAATAACAAAAAAAAAAAGGAAATAGTCTTAAGGGAAAACTTACTTGCTTATCAAGGGGATCAATTTGACGAGAGAAACAGCGAGGGGTCAAATGCATGAATCGAGATTTTTGGCGAAAATTCGGGATGCCCAAATAAAAAGGGGAAGTTGGGTTAATGGGGAGTGCATGTTTTGAGGTGCAAACAGAAGGATAAAAATGGTGATTAATGAAAGAAGACATTGATGTACTGTTGAAGCTTAGCGTTGAATGTAATTGAGGGAGGAGAGAGAAAGGGAGATAAGGGGAGTGTTTTGACTAACGGAGTAATCTAATTAGTGGGAGGGAGTGACAAGAAGAAGATGATGTTGTGGATCATCCTCCGAATTTGGATAAGGTTCTTTTCCCTCCCAAAAATACCCAAATTAAGGCTACACCTTGATAAAGATGGCTAGGCAAACCCAACACAAATATAAAGTCAGTGAACGAGTGTTTGGCTCAGGCCGCATTTTTTTCAAAAAGAACAAGATAAGGCACGATATGACACGGAAAAATACGTTAAATTGAATGAAATTGGGTTTAGGCCCGACCTGACACGAGGACAAGTGGGCTTAGGTCGTGTCTAGGCCGCATTTTTTAAAATTTCAGCACGACCCAGTTTGGCAATAAACAGGTGGGCTTGGCGTGGGTTGGGCCCGTTCAGGCCTAAGGCACGTGGATTCGGCAACAAGCACGCCTCGGCCCGAACCACAACCATCTTTACACATACACGTGGTCTATAGCTTTCGTAATAAATAGGCAAGCTCCCTTGGGCACGTAATTTAAGAAAATAGTAGATGAGGACCATAAAATTAGTAGCTTAATATAAAATAAAGTTAGTGGACCTATTTATATTGTTAGAAGTAGGTGACAACAGTCAAGGAATTTTCTAGTTTGGGTACTGCGTATTTCGGGTTTACGCTTCGCGAGGTAATTATCGATGTCCATCGTATTTAGGATCCCATTAGGGAGTTAGTTTCCATGACTATGTGCTATTGTGCTAAATATATTACATGTCTAGCCATTTACGTGGTATTGTACTAGATAATGTAGTCGTATATTAGTAGGAAGTTATGCTCTTCAAATTAAAGAGGAATGCGGAGCTATCTTCAAAATTACTACTCCGTATAACTAATATTTTCAAGTAGTACTATGTTTATATTGTTGAACTAGTTCTCTACACAAATTCTTATTTACAAAGGGTGTACAATAAATTTTGTACACCAGAGTAAAAGTTGACTCAAAATACTTAAAAGTTATATTTATATGTGTAAAAGTTATCTATTTTTTAATGATAATTTTTTTCATTTGAATAAAAATTATTTCTTCAAAATCACTAATAATGTATAAATTAATTATTTAACCCTTTAAAATGTTTATCTATCAACTTTTTATTTTTATAATACTAAAAGTTACAAAAAAGTAGGTTAAAGTTACAAATAATTGCATAAAAGTTATCTTGGTGTACAATAAATTTATTGTACACCTTGTGCGCGCAAGACCTTTTGAATTCTCTAACTATTGGTCTCAAATTATTGCTTTAAGATTAAGTGATTGGATTTAAGATTGTTAATTAAATACTTCGTATATTGTTATTCTGGAAAGTAAGATTCAATTTTTGACTTGACGGCAAACGACTTATGTTCCTCACTGTGAGGTGTTAATGTCGAGAGATTAGTTGGGAATGGAGATAATGATAAGTAATGACTACTCCCTCCGTCCCGGAATACTTGACCTGTTTTCTTTATCGGGCCGTCCCTTAATACTTGACCTGTTTCTAAAAATGGAAATATTCTAACAATATTATATTATTTCTCACTCCACCCCTATTAACCCACCTACCCCCTACTCCATACAAAAAATAATTATAAATTCAACCCCTACTCTCCCCCAACCCCACCTCTTAACCCACCTCCCACTAACTACATTAAAATAATACCCCACTATCAACTACTACCTATTAAATTAAATAAGTCAATTCAAGTCCCTTAAACTCTGTGCCGGTCAAACCGGGTCGAGTATTCCGGGACGGAGGGAGTATAATGAGTAATGACTTTAATCTTTGTTTCGTCTATGTATTGTTTTATTATTGTTTTGGACTATTTTAAATCTGTAAATAACGTAAAGTGGAACAATTTAAGAGGGGAAATGAAACCCGAAAGGGTGATGAACAGGTTGCCCTACTAGATGTTGTTCTATTGAGTACATGTGTTGTTGCTCAATAGGCTTCTAGTAGGTTCCGTATTTCTCTATCAACTCTCTGTCATAAGTCTTCATCCTAATCATGAAGTATTAGTGTGGGGTGTGCACACTAGGGACATTCTGTCATCTGGATTACTTGGCCATCATTTAAGGGTGACGCGCGACCCTTTCTTAGTAGGTGGTTACTTTGGGACTAGTCCCGGCCTACTAGCGTTCTATTTCCCTCTCTTAAATCTAATATACATATATAAAGGAGGCACTTTTGCTGAGATATTAGAGCGCCACGTAGGATTAGTAATGCTCTCGGCCAATTAAAAAGAAGATTTCTTATTTATTTTTGAATTAAAAAATTCAAGTGCCACGTATATAATTACGTAGATGCCACGTGGATATATATCTAAGTTTTAATTTTTTTTTTTTTTTAAAAACGTTAAACATATTTGATAAACGTAGATAAACGTCTGATGGGAAGAGTCCAAAAAACAAAAAGTCCTAATATTCCTACTCAATCTAAGTTTTAATTAAAAAAAAAAAAAAAAACTTAGTATTAGATAAATGTAGATAAACGTTTGATGGGAAGAGTTCAAAAAACAAAAATTCCTAATAATCCTACTCAATATATATCTAAGTTTTAATAATTAAAAAAAAAAAAACACCTTAGATATAACCTAAACGTTTAAGATAAACGTAGATAAACATATACTAATACACTACAATTCTTTAAGATATAAATTGGAAGTTCTAATCATATTCAAATTTATAATTGATGAAATCCTATAAATTGGTCGTATTGTTCAATTCATAACTCATACACAATCACATCTTTCACTTTTAAGTTTGGTTATCAATGGCTACTTCTTTGATCCATGATTTAAATTCCAGTAGGAACGACTGGAAAATTAAAGTTCGTGTTTCGCGCTTGATTGATGTGGTGAACTTCCGCAAACAAAATAGTTTAATTAGTTTGGACATGGTCCTCATCGACGAAGAGGTATATAATTCTTCTAATATTTACTTTATGATTTTACAACGCACTTTTTAAATTAACTGTTATAATTTAACTGCAGGGTGATTATGTGCATGCCTCTATTAAATCCAATTTTGTCCATCACTAGCTTCTGTCCAAAATTATGAGGGAAAAATCTATACAATCAGATATTTTTCGGTCCAACCTAATAAGGAACAATACCGTATTGTTGGCGACAACAAGATAATGATACAATTTTTTCAAAATACTGTTGTTAGGGTCGTTGCCAATGCATCGATTTGATTGTGTACAATTACAGTACACTTGAATAAGTTTGTTAAAAACTACTCACTTCCTGGTATGTATGATTTTGTTATTTATTCCGTACTAAAGTTTATTTGAGTTATTGTCAAATAATTTTGCCAAATACTTTGTCTTTTTTTCCTTTGTTGTTTTTTTTCTCTTTTTAGATGTCGTTGGTATGGTTGTGAATGAAGTTGGAGATTCTATCGAAATAGAAGACCAATGGTACATATTTTTTCCTTCTTCTGTAGAGTTAATTAAATATATTATTTATGATGTTATTATTTATTTAGTTTTCTTATCTAAATTATTGCAGGGGACAACATTGACATTGAGATTGAGAGGTCTAGCTGAAACTGATGGGAAATCGAAGGTGAGATTTGATCTGGTTGTGATTGGGGAAGATGATTGAAGAGATAGAGACGACTACATTTTGATTGTGGAGAAATAGATCGGAAGTTGCTGAAGTCTTTATCACACTTAAAAAAATAACAAGTACTTTAGTTTAGTCTAGACTAGACTTTTGCTCAATTATTTAGTTGTCGTAATAGGTTCACTTTTGCTCAGTTATTATGCACCATTTCATTTAACCCATTAATCCAATTATGGACAAATTTATTTTAATTTAATCTATTGCCACTAAACCAAACATAGGAAATAAATTAAGTTAAAATGAATTTAGATCTACTTAATGCATGTGTGTCATTTTTATCTTCCAAATGAACTTAATTATTATTATTGTTAATAGTTACTGATCCCACTACAAGAAATTGTACTATTAACGACGGGAAATCCCGTCGCGAAAGGCCAATAATCGTTGATTAACGACGGGATTTTCTGTCGCGAACCCGTCATAAAAGGGGGCCGTCGTTAATAAAAATCCTGTCGTAAATCCGTCGTAAACCCGTCGTAAAAGACATTTGCGACGGTTATTCCCGTCATTGTTTGCTTGTTAGCCCCGTCGCAAAAGGCTTTTGCGACGGGATTTTTGACCCGTCGTAATTAGATTGTCGTTAAAGATGATTGTCTTCCAAAAAAAAAATACCATCCATTCACCGTAACAAAACCTAATAACATAAATACAAAACCGTTACTAAAAAAGAACAAATAAAACGAAACCCGTGCATCGCACGGGCTTCAAAACTAGTAAAATATAAAATTGTTGTGTGTCGTTTGATTAACGGATTTATTTAATTTGGTTACTACGTTTTATTTATGTTTAAATCTAACAGTTTTTAAAATAAAATTATTTATTTTACGGGATTGAGTCGTAATTACTCAGTTTTCTGATTTTTGGGAGTTTGTCTCTCTTTCTCTTTTCTTATGTATTTTACAGGTTAAGTATCGGGAACGACTCGAGTGAGGGAGAACATTAGAATAATCACCTAGTCGGACAACTTTTCAAGTTTATTATTTTGTTAAGCATTCTCTTAGTTTTGGTTGTAATGCCATTAACTAAATTTAGACCACTTAGTTAATAATAATAATCATCATGGGTTAATTATATATATTGTTTTATCGCATTCATTTTCAAAAGGAAATGGATGTCATGTAATACTCCCAATGTTTGGACGACCGTTTTCTCAAATAAAAAATGAGGATTTTATTATATTGAAAGGTCCAAATTTTGGGGGTGTTACAATTACAGATGGGACCGTCCTTTGAAAAGGTGGGTAAAGAGGAAACAAAGAGTTTGCATTGGTAGATTGTCGTATGTTCATCCAACTTCAGGAGAGCGGTACTACTTACGAATTCTTTTGACTAAGGTTCGTGGAGCAGAATCTTATGAGGATATGTTTTGTGCCATATTGTTGTTTTCAGAAGTAAGTGATCCTAAACATTTATGGGAACAACATTGGGAAAATCTCATTGATGATCTAGAACGAATGAGGAAGCATCAAACAAGAAACCCTAGCTTGTGATTATCTCCTGAAGAGCTACAGAATCTAGGACTCCAAGAGATTGAGCATGCCTTGAATAAAATTGGTAAATCATTGGCAGAATTTCCTGACATGTCGTGTCTGTCTTAACATATACTTCCTCCGTCTTTTAATACTCGCAATGTTTGGACTTTTGCCACTATTCATATAATATACTTTGACTATTCTTAGTGCTTTTTATATAAGATAAAACATAGTCATGTGGGATCTTGTTAGATTCGTCTCAATGTGTATTTTCAAAATATCAACTTTTTATAATTTTTGCATAAAGAGAATTTAAGATATAAATGATCAAAGTTGTGCATTGGCATGCGTGAAACTAACAAACGTTGCGAGTATTAAAAGACGGAGGAAGTAGCACGCAAGGCCTTGAATCAGTTAATAAGAGAAGAACTCGATTACGATACATGTGAAGAAGCTAGGAGGTTTGATACATTTGTTAAAGGGTTAAACACAGACCAAAAAATCCAAACAAAAAACATAAAAATCTCACCTAAATTTATATTATCACCTAAAGATGCAAATAAATCCAAATTCACCCCATCACCCATGGCGGATATGAAGCGGGGCGAGTGGGGATGGGGCGGGGCGAGTGGGGATAAGGCGGGGCGGGCGGGGATGGGGCGGGTTCAACACAAAATCCACACCCGCCCCATCACCCATGACGGGTACAATTTTTATACCCATCCCCGCCTCATCACCCGCCAATCCTACCTCCATCCCCGCTTATTTGGGGCGGATGCGGGACGGGTCTCCCGCAAAACCCGCCCCACTGACATCCCTACTTAGTACTATATGCATATTATGTAGCTTTAAATCTTATTTAGGTACTTACATCTAATTTCTCAATTATAGCGGGACGAAGTTCAGGTGAGTTTATATAATGATGATGTTGAGAAATATAGAGACATCATGACACAAGGAAAAGTGTATTCAATTTCTCATTTAGAGCTTATGCCTCTAGATAGCACTTACAAATATGTCTTAGATCAAGAGAGACTTAGATTTGGAAGAAAAACAAATATCTTGAACATTTTTGATGATTGTGATGAAGTACCAAAGTACAATTTCAGATTTGTAGACTTTGCTACCATTCCACAATACATGGACATGAAAAATTCTCCTCGCTTTGGTATGTTCTTCTTTATAGATATAGGATTAATTTTCTTTATATTTAATTTAATTTTTTTGGGTCAATCATCTTAACTAATCCATTTTATACATATGTTATTGGATTGGTTATTTATGTTTCCCAAACATATAGTGTTAGAGGCCGTGAAGGGCAAGTATTCAAGAGGGATGGCTTACTATGTAACACAAAGTAAGAAACTCATCAATATGATTTTGTTTACTTTTACATTGTTAAATTGACTATATAAGTTTGTTATAATATTTGGTTGTGCAGCATGGAAACAATAAGGTTAACTTTATGGGAAAAAATTGCTCACAATCAAGGTGGTTTCTTACTCCACGAGCTTAATCAGGATTATGTATTAGGTGCATCTTTGGTATCAGTCGGCTCCTATAATGGTAAAAATTAAATAAAATATGACCGACATAATTATATTGCAATAACTTAATATTTTACCTATACTTAGTTTGTATTATTTGTTGTCCAGGTGCATGTCTTTCGACAATTGGGTGTAGTAGACTCTTTATTGATCCAGATATTGATGAAACTGATGATGTTCATGGATGGTAAGTCTTACGTACTTCAAACTAATATGTTACAAGTTATACTTTTTTGTATTTAATTCACACAGGTATGCCGATGATGGATATGTGCAAAAACATATAAACTGGACTCAAACATTAGCAAATGACATCTTCCAGATGGAAATGTTGCTTAATGCCAGAAGAATCAAGTTACATCAATACTCACCATTTCCTAATGTATGCTTTTACTACATATATCCGACCTTTTAAGAAAATAAATTGGTTATTGTTTTAATTACATTTATTATCTCTCAGGTGAAATACTTTCGAGTACTAGCAAGGACATTAGATATTAATTCTTCAGAGCCTCTTTGGTATGAATCATGTGTTGGGCACTCAAAGAGAGTCGATCTATGGTCGCAATGTGACCCCTCCTTTAGTAAGCCAAGGTAATTATACTTTTTTTTTCAAACTTTGTAAGAAAGTACAAACATTGTAATATTTGTGTTATATTCATAATAACAGATTAAGAGTAAACGTAAGAATTATTGATCATACAAGTGCAAAGCGCGTTACACTTTTTGGAAAACATGCTGAGATGATCATCGGTCTTAAAGTTTTAGATATTAAAGAATTTGAAAATCATGTAAGTACAATTATAAAATTCTGCAAATATATTGTATTTGGATTACAACATATACTAACCGAAATATTTATTCATAATTAGGAATTTGGAGACATCATTTTGGAGGACCACTTGAAAGACATTTGATGAATTCTTTCACTTTCATACTACATGTTCCCAAGCTAAACAGTGATGATATCGTAGTTGCATCGGTTTTGCGAGTAAGATGGGAAGAAGAATATAATTCTACTATTTGAGGAGACAGAACGACAAAAATGTTGAATTATTTAAATAGGAGTATATGATTTTATGAGGCTTTATTTGTAATTATTATCATTTCAAAATTGACTACTATGTATATACCTTATTTATTTGCAATATATTCTATATATCCCGTGTTTTTGTTTGAAATTAATTTGTTATTCTAATCAATAGCCGTATTTTTTATTTGCAATATTATATGTATCTCGTGCTTTTATACGGCACATTATAGTAATAATAAATAATTATAATACTAAATAAATAGTAAATAATAAATAATAATAAATAATATATTTATTATTATTTATTCAGTCCAGTTAAATTATTCAGGGGAGAGAAGGGAAAAGAATGGGAAACCAAACACCATTCTCCTCGATTTCCTTTTCTCATTTCCTTTCCCCATTCCTTCCCTTTCCCCTACTCATTTGCAAGTTGGGCATTCGACAAGTACTAGTCTCCTTAAGCAAACCCTCGAGTCCTCCCTCCCGTCCCCGTCCCCTTTCCCGCATCCTCTTCCTCTTCTCAAAGCCGATGATTGGATTGACATGGGAGCCGAAGCTCCCGTCTTTCGGAACCGCCTCTTCTTCCTCTTCCTTTGGGACTCGCAAAACCCAAACCAATCTTGAAGGGAGCACACTGTATAAACCCACCTCCGAGCTCATCGATGGCTTGTATGTTCCCCCAAACAACCCTAAAAAACTCAACAAAATTCTGAGGAAACAACTCAAAGATACCACTGGCTCAAATTGGTATTCTTCTTCTCCCCCAATTTATTTTATTTTCCAACTTTTTTCTTTTTTCTGATTTTATGTGGGTTTTTGTTTTTGTTTTGTTTTGGGATGTCATTTAGGTTCGACATGCCTGCCACAGTTGTTACGCCAGAGTTGAAGCAGGATCTTCAGTTATTGAAGGTATTGTATTTTAATTTTCTGGGTTGCTTTAAGTATAAAGAATTATTTTATTTACTTTTTGCCGTTGCAATTTCCTTAATTGAGTTATTTTGAACCAATATTTAGTCCAACATTCGAATAATTTTAGCTTTGGAATTAGTGGGGCGGAATGTATAGTGCCGACAGAGTCCCGGCTCCCTCCCAATTTTTGGCGTTTCTTAATAATATGATGTTAAAGATGATAAATAGGGTGAAGTTTTGGAAGGACATTGAATACATAGCAGTATCATTTATTCATCTGTACATATTTTGTTAACTGGTTTGTTTTGTTCTTGGTTTAGTTTTGACTCGAATTAGCTTAGGTCGCCGTTGACTATAACAATGAAGTTGGGTTAACTGTAGATTAACTTTCTGCACTATATAAATTTTAGGTATTAGATGGTGGAAAATTTGGGAATTTATTTATTGAATTCAATTAGTAAATGGTTCTTGTCGGACCGTCTGTAAGTAAAATTTTGCAGATAGATGTGAACCCATGTACAATATGGCAACAACTGATTTTAATGCTTAGATAATTGATGGGGCAATGTCTTTTGCCTGTTTGTAGTTGTAGATTTTGCATCTGTTTTGACTGCTTTTTTTCATAGGCAACCTCTTGGTTCTGTGAAAACTGGCTTATCATGTTGGTTCTGTGAAAACTGGCTTATCATGTTGGTTCTGGTTGATTTGTGTTAACGTTTTTTGCTGTCAATGGATCGACATCTGGCGGGGCTATTTTGTTAATCGGATAATTTTTTGTGATGTATTTATGTCCCTAAATCTTGCAATCATATTCTATGAGTTTTTCATCTTCATCTGCCACTATATGTGGATATGACTATCGTAGTCATTTTTAATTCAAAAGTTGTCTTGTTTCTCTGGACGATCTTCTACTTGTCTTTCAATTTCCACCTCATGCTGGATACATGGATGCATTCCTTGCCTTTGTAGATATGGTTCCATTTCATATTCTGCATTCATTACGAGATTCCTCTAATATATAATTCATTATCGTGTCCAGTTTTCTTCTTGGTAGTAGCTACTCATATTTTCTTATTTCAGTTTCATTGGTGGGAGTTTGGATTTGGGTGACTGTCTTCGTAGTTTAGAGACTTTAGACATGTGAATGTTGAATTTAAAATGAGCCACAAAGATACTTGCTGTTAGACAGTATCCTGAGGGGTTTATGAGAGAAAAAAGTTCATTAAGAAATACAAACTGACGAGAAAGAGGGATTGTGAAAATAATAGGGAGGATCAACTAGTTTCGTTCTCTTTAACATTTATTTGCAACTTGCAAGTCGAGGCTTATGGAAGAGAAGGTGGAGGGGTTAGTTCTCTTCTTTTGGAGTCTAGTCCAAAACTATAACTTAATCTATATACAGAATTTTTGAATTTTGGATCATTTTCTATCTATTATCAGAGACTCTTCTGCGCTATGACTATGAGATAGGCTATTGTAGTTGAGCTAAAGAAGGTTTGGTTATGGATGGACATGGAAACTAGTAGGTTTCATAGTATATCACACGGTTATCTGAATCCCCTCTAACATGGGAGAGTAAAATTGATGGTCCATTATAAAATTTAATATAGTCCACGGATGCCTAGAAAGGTACAAAAGCTACAAATTATATGTGTTGCAAACTCAAATCACATGGAAATTATAATCTATTATTTTTCAATATGGGACCATTCCTATGTTACTCTGAAAAAAGAAAATTATTAAATTTATAAGGAATAATAACATAATAATATCCCAATTAATATCAGAGATGTGTTCCTTAAGTTTGTTATATTGCTTTTTATTCAAAAGCCTCGTATACACTTTAGAACTATATCCTGAAATCATAATCGAATATTGTGTAAAACATACATGTAATAAGGCATTTGTTCCTTGAAATGTCACAATTGTACTTTTCCATCCTATTGCATTGCATTGCATATCTGGTGTACCTTTGTGCTATTTTTTTCTTCCTGTGAGCACACTGGATGATGAGTTCTCATGAAGAAACTGGTAGTTGCTGATATATTGTAAGTTTGTAACGCAAGTATGCTGCCAAATTTGAATAGTAGCTAATTACCTACTACATGTTACCTCTTAAAGGGGGATTTTTCGGGTGAGCTTGTCAATTCAGAGAGCTTATGGGGAGAGGGATGTGTTTGGAAGCACTGTTATAAACTGTTTGAATGTTTCTAAAAGTACTTATTCTAAATAAGGTATAAGGTCATTTAGAAACTCCTCATATAGAGCCTTGGTGGTAGATAGTAATGAGATAGAATAGACTACTGCCTTGAAGCTTCTGTAAATTGTGCTCTTTGGCACTAATCTCAATTATACCATGTTTCCAGTTTGAATTTGTCTTAGCTAGCCATAGGTCATTTCGTCTCGAACATTCATACTGTGGTCTGTTTGAGATTGTGTTACCCTTTCTAATGTCTCAGACTGGCAGTTATCTAACATTGATGGTAATTTTGTGAGCTATGCAGTTGAGGAATGTCATGGATCCAAAACGGCATTATAAAAAGGGTGATTCTAAATCGAAGACATTGCCCAAATATTTCCAGGTAAATATCCTATCCTATCCTATCCCCTGAAATTAATGCCAATGAGGCTGTGCTTTCCTTTTTTTATAAAAAAATTGTTAAAAATGTAGGTGGGTACTGTAGTGGAGTCAGCATCAGATTATTTCTCTGGTAGGCTCACTAAAAAGGAGAGGAAGAGCAGAATTGCAGATGAGCTACTTGCTGATGGCTCCCTTGCTCAATACCGGTAAGTCACCAAAATTTTACACTCGCTCAAAACTTGAATCTTTTTTTGTTTGCTGATACATTATACATACCATTTTGTTCTAGGAAGCGCAAGGTTAGAGAAATTGAAGAGCATCAGCGTCCTGGTGGGAATGAAAAATGGAAGATAAAGGGCAAATTCACTCTAAAGCGTGCTAAGGAAAAGAGACATTTGGCAGAACGGAGTCATGAACCGTCTAGAACTGATAAAAAGCGCTTCAAAAGAATTTAAAGTTGTGAATTGAGACAGGACACTTTAAACAAGTTTCTCGGCCGCCACTACTTGGCAATTAGCTCAAAGTTTTGCTGCATAACCTGATGGAGCAGCTACAGGCAGTGATATCTTATAGAGTATAGATTATTCTTGTGTTTATTAGAGTTGATCATCTTATTTTGCTGAAGCTGGTGGACTACTGATAGTATGTTATATTACAGTTGTTCTGTGGACGACTTGAGATAGTTTATGTAAAATTTTTGACAGTCCCATTTGTTGGTGCAAGATTTGTGAGTGATTGGATTGATAATTGATATGCTATCTGGTACAGCACGTAAAACATCACCCATTATACTTTATTCTTTTAATCTCTCAAACTTAAAAGCTATGTTACTCGGACTCTTTGTTTTACCTCAAGTACCCGTGTTGGATCCTCGACACTTGAACATGGGTATGGACACTCAGACACTTCATTTTGGTCTAAAATCATGAAAAAAAATTCACAAGTTAGCCGTGTCGGACACTTGAACACGTACTGGTGTCCGACACTCGTACCAGAGTCTGGGTAACATAGCTTAAAAGTAATATCCATCATTTTACAGCCAACAAAATTACTTATTCTGACTCGATATGTATGAAAAAACATACAGAGGTTTCAAGGTTTACACGATGAATGGTTGGTTGGAACCTCAGAAACATCAACTACGAAAGTACTTGCACATTTTACATCATACAATGAATGTTTGGAACTTTAACTTGAGTGATACATCTGTATTCTGACAGTAAGGAATACAGTTATTCCATATGTATTGACAATGGAAATGAAAATTGAAAAAGATACAACTCAAGTTTCATTCAGATATAATTAGCGATACTGGGGTGCCAGTTGACCCTCCTTGACAATGTAGTGTTGAGGAGCAAAGTCTTCTCCTTTGAAGTGATTGTCCAACATCTCCTTCACACCAGCAGCATAGCGCAACTGCACCATTTCATTTCATTTCATTTCAACAGATTAGTCGTCTACGTTTGATGAGCCCATAACCAAACCCATACATAAAAAAAATTGTACAGATATTGAAACAATGACAAAGATTACCTGCGCATCAATAGTTGTCCCAGAAATATGAGGGGTCATAGCTTGGTTTGGCATGTATCTCCAAGGATGATCCTTCGGAGCTGGTTGTGGATACCAAACATCTCCACTATATCCTGTGTTGAAAAATGTTATACAAATCGCGTTAATCTAATAATCTTAATTTTGAGGGTTTTGAATTTTAAATATCCATAGAAGAAATTTAACAATGGTTTGTTTAATAGGTAAGAATTAAGAATTAGCATGATGTATAACGCTAAGAGCATCTCCAATGGTTGTAGCTAGGGACTAGCTTGAAATTTATAAAAGTTTCAAGCTAATAGCTAGACCATTGAAGTGCAAATAATAAATTAGCTTGGCCAAGCAAATTAGCTTGTTTAAGCTAATTTGCTTGACAACTAGCTACCAAAGTTGTCAAATAATTAATTGACAAGTGGGACAAGTGAAACTAATTTAATTAACAAGCTAGTTGCTATCCATTGGAGCACAAATTAGCTAGACAATGAAATAGCTTGAAATCTTATGTGGCATAACAAGCTAATTATCAAATTAGCTTACTATTGGAGATGCTCTAATAGCTATTAGGAGAAGTATGCAAGAATAGAAATATTACCTGCAATGTGACCACTTGAGCATGCATCAACAACAGCTTGGGTATCCATGAGAGCTCCTCGAGCATTATTAACAATTAGAACTCCCTTCTTCATCTTTGAGATCATTTCCTTGTTAATCATTCCTCTGTATCAAAGATGACAAGTTTACTTAATAGACTTCAAATATTTCAATTAAGAATAACATTCTCTTCAAAGTTTATTGATTGCATAATATATTTATAAGGCGAGAGCGAGATGATAAGTCCAACATACTTGGTTTTCTCAGTAAGAGGAGTGTTCATGACAACCACATCACATTTTCCGAGCATGTTGACAAGATCCTCTTCGTACTTAGCTCCAGTCTGACTCTCCATATCGGGGTCCATCCTGATACGATCATGATACAGAAGATTACAATTGAATGGCTTCAGTCTCTGAAGCAAAAGCTTGCCGATCCGTCCTGCACCAACAGTTCCAATAGTTTTACCCTCAAGGTCGTAAGCTCTGTAGGCAATACCAGCTACATTCCACTCTCCATTGCTAGCTTGATGATATCCAGGCAAGAAGTTCCTGACTAGAATCAGGATTCTCATTAACTCGTCTTCTGCAACAGACACAACATTGCTTCCAGTTACCTCTGCAACTGTTAGACCAGCAGCAGCTGCAGCCTTCAAGTCAATGTGATCAGACCCAATTCCAGCCGTCAGTAATAATTCCAACTTCTTTGCTTTCTTTATCCTTTCAGCCGTAACATACGCAGGATGGAATGGAGTCGTTATAAGAACATGTAGATCAGAAATATGCTTCTCAAGTTCTGTATACACAACCCGGGAAATCAGATATAATTACATTTGTGCCTATAAAAGTATTTTGGGAATGAACAGCTTGATAAGTCTTAATACTAACCAGAATCTGGTCCGTCTTTGTCATCGGTAACAATATACTCGTGGCCTTGTGACTCCAGCCACTCCCGTATACCCAGGGAACCTTCCACACAACCCACAAAGTTGGGATTCATTGATGCATATTCATTTGCTTTGTAAAAAACACCTACAATCTTCTTGCTTGCCGAAGAATCCTGTTTAATAATAAGCAAGGTGTTAAAGATGATATATGCAGTAAAATCGAATACAGTGACCTATTGGAATATTGTGTTCCCATTTGCATCAAACTTCCTGCACTATAAGTATTATAAACTCCTAGTGCTCACATCAATTACACTAAATGATAAAAATCATTACACAAAAGGATTAAAAGCCATGTAGCTACCAGAGGCTAATATTGCATATTCCGTAAGTCATTAACGTTTGCCATTTGACTCCTCACAGTACCCAAATAAATGTTTTCTTCATTATAGAACTGTAACAAAAAATCAAATGATCAATATTTTAACGACTGTTAAAAAAGGTTTCTAGATTTTAATGGCAACTTGAACAACTTGGATACTCATGGTTTATTATTTGTTTCATGATTTTCATCTAACCAGTTTTCATCATCCTATAAGCAATAAATGTTTTAGTCTAAGAGCCGAAACTTTGACAATACAGGCATACATTCACAACAATATAAAACAAACAAAACTTACATTTGGGATGTTGTAGGAACTGTATCTAAGGTGTGTTTTCAAACTATCAACTCATTCTTTTTATTAATATGTAATTAAAGGTGTTAATATGACTTCCTAGGCAGGTGGGTTGTGCTGAGCATTAGCCATGGTTTGGCTTCGGTTATTACGGAACAAAAAGACACTGCCCCAAGCATGTAGGCAGACTAGGCACAACACTTGGCCAGTTGGCTCAGCTTGGTACGCTGCCACACGTTGTGCAGACTGTAGAGCGTAGGCTCATTGTTTGTAGTCTTTATACTCCGTGATTCATACTTCTTCCGTTTTAAAATAATTGCACGGTCCCTTTATATTCAAGTCTTATTTTGACCATATTTTTCTTTTACTAATAATCCATATAAAAACAAATGTTATGGGTGTCAAAATATTGTTGAATTTGTGCAAATGTATATTTTCAATTTTTATAATTGTACAAATGGTTAAAGATATTTGAACATCTCCAATGGTTGTAGCTAGGGACTTGCTTGCAATTTGCAAAAGTCTCAAGCTACTAGCTTAACGATTTGCGTAATTTTGATAAATGGCTTGCTTGGGAAAAATCTGCCCAATTGGAGTGCAAGTTTTAATTAAAATAAAGTTTAAATTAAATGATTAATTGAAAAGTGAACAAAATTTAATATCAAGCTAATATGGTAAATTAGCTTGTCATTGGGACATAAACGGTTAGATAGTAGTCTTCAACTTATGTGTGTAGGAGTATTCTCATACAAGGAAGAAATATGATGTTTTGGTTGTTTTTAATATACTCATGTCCTTCATATATTGAATATGAGATGGCTTGAGTTATTGGGCTAAGTGGAACATTGGGCTTGGTTTGCTAGCATTATATTGCTAATTTAGCTACATATTTACGTGCACGGTCGATTTAATGACATACTTAAAGTTAATCTTTTTTGCCGTTATTAATTAATTAATATTACGGTATTCATTAATTATTTATTTTAAATAGGATAATACCAAGGGCAGTTATCTAGTAACTGCCCTATTGATTTTCCTATTTAATCTAATGCATTAGGTTAACCTCAAGTCTAATATGTGACCAGCCATACCATCAACTTGATGGTGTGGCGTATTCATACTTATAAATAAGCCCAATGCGTTGGTTAACGGAATATAAAAGTAACAACAACATAGAAAACAAGGTAACACCGGCCAGTCTATACAAGGAACCTCTAACATGAAACTGCAATAAAACAAGAAAAGTAACGACGAATACAATGTATAAGTAACACCAGCATAGAAGTCAAGTAACATCAGTCTATACAAAGGTCCTCTAACATGAAATTGAAGAAACTGCAATAACTAAAAGTAACACCAGCATAGAAAATCAAATAACACCCGTCTATACCAGGAATCTCTGACATGAAATTGAAGAACCATCAATAAAACAAGAAAAGTAACAACGAATACAATGTATAAGTAACACCAGCATAGAAAGTCAAGTAACACAGTCTATACAAGGAACCTCTACATGAAAATGAAGAAACTGCAATAAACCAAGACAAGTATCAGTGAATATAATGTATAAGTAACACCAGCATAGAAAGTCAAGTAACGCCATACAAGGAACCTCTAACATGAAACTGCAATAAAACAAAAAAAGTAACAACTAATATAATATATAAGTAACACCAACATAGAGAGTCGAGTAACACCAGTCTACAAGGAACCTCTAACATGAAACTGAAAAACTGCACTAAAATAAGAAAAGTAACAACGAATACAATGTACAAGTAACACTAGCATAGAAAATCAAATAACACCAGTCAATAACTCTGTATAGTAGCTACGCGCGAGGGAGTTGACGCGCGTCATACCATCAAGTTGATGGTGTGGCCGGTCACACAGAAGACGCGTTGTTAGGTTAATGTGTTAATTACGTTTTTCATATTTCTTAGAATGTCAGTTTCTTCCAGTGGCCGGTCACACAGAAGACGCGTTGTTAGGTTAATGTGTTAATTACGTTTTTCATATTTCTTAGAATGTCAGTTTCTTCCAAAATACATGTTCATGGGAATGGTTGAATTTGTTGTATTCATTCGTGATTAGGGAATACTGGGGTAGATTAGCTTTGAATTCCATCAGCAACGTGGTGGGGGGCTAATATTAACCTAAGGACGGAGATTAACTCGTCCTAATCTAGTTTCTGTATTTTACGTTTTCATAATTCAAAGTATAGTTCTTAACATAAACTAGCTAGAAAATAAATTAGCTTAAATGACAAGCTAATCTAACAATTAGCCCATTATTGAGTTAATCAGTCAAAATTGTGCATAGACAAACGTGGAACCCAAAATGGCGAAATTATTGAAATGGAGGAAGCATGTTTGAAGTGTTTACTGTTTAGTAATCAACACAAGCTTAGTTTAGGTTCAATTTCTTTGATCTGATCCTACCTGCAATAATGCAATTAAACCTAACAATCGAATTTTTTTAATTTTTTTTAAAATTCCTTGGATAACCAAAGAAATTATATACAGTATTTATTTATTCAACAAATAGTAAAACCAAAATCCCTTAAAGCCATGATCAAGTTTCCATGTTCAGTAGTAATCCTAATTAAAAATCAAAAATAAAAAGAAAAGAAAAAATACATTGAAAATTACTTAACTTCTGACAATAACAATAATTTAAAAAAGCACAATTTTGACGATTTTAGCCAAAAGATCAAAATGGATTAAAAAAAAAAGGAAACGAAATTATAAAATGAAAAGTAGAGCATACATGAAGATTCCTGGTGAATGGGGAAGAAAATGAGGATGATCTTGCTGAATTAGCCGTCACAGTTTTGACAGCAGATGAAATTACACGCCTCATCGCCATCTTCTACTTGATCACTCTCTTTCTCTCTCCTAATTTCTTTGTATCTCTCTCTGTTTCAGAATGCGGGATTTGTAGGGAAGTGTGTGTGTGATAGAGTGAGGTTGAAAATGAGTAAAGGTGTCGGGTTGGGTTGTGTTCTTTTATATTGAACATTATCTATGTTTATTTCAACTGAATTTAAGTGAATTTATCTACTAATAATATCTTGATTTAGTGGTTAAAACTTGTAAAATATATCTTTTATTTATATTATCTTTGTTGACTCATTCACACCAAAAAAAAATGAACTCATCTATATTTTAAAACTAGATTTTAGCCCGTGTTATGTACGAATTCTATTAAATTGTTAAGTTAAAAAAAACTCCTATATATACCAATTGCTATATTTATATATTAGATTAGATTATTTTTTTTATTTTGGATTGAATTTCATTTTAGATTTATTTTTTAATTATTATAATGATTGATTTTGGATGAAATTGTATATGCGTAATATTAATAATTAATTAATAAAAATATTTATGTGGCGCCTAATTATTTATCTACGTGACACTCGAGTTTTTTAATTCAAAAATAATTTCAAAATATTATTTTTCATTGGCCGGAAGCATTAGATTTCCTACGTGGCGCTCTAATATTAGATTAGTGTTTGATTTTAGATTGAATTTTGTTTTAGATTAGTGCTTGATTTTGGATGAATTTTATTTTAGATTAGTATTTCATTTTGGATGAATTTTATTTTAGATTTATTTTTTTAATTATTAGAGTGTTTGATTTTGGATGGAGTTGTATATATTAGTAATTAATTAATTAAAAATATATACGTAGCACCTATTTAATTATCTACGTGACACTTGATTTTTTTTAATTCAAAAATAAATTATAAATCTTATTTTGCAAATTTAGAAGTTGCAAAATAGAGTACAACCTGCTAATGGTAATGAGGCAATGACCCTTGAAATCTTGAATCACCTTGATCCATGCCTTAATCCTTATTGCCTGCACAGATTGAGTAGAAGTTGTCCATATTAAATTAAATAAATAACTTAAAAAATAAATGTTCCTAATAACACGTAATCTGGATGAGTTCAAACACTTGTAAAAGACAAGGGCATTCATTGGTCTAACACTTTAAGTATAACCATACTTGTCTTTTGCCTGTTGTCTACATCCACTTGGTGGCTGCTATAACAACAACTTTTGTGTAAGACCGTCTTACCGGAAAGACCACTTTAATTGTTTAACTAATTGGTTATATTGGTTAACTAATTAGTTCTAGTGCTTAACTAATTATTTTCAAGTGTTTAACTAAATTATTTCATTGCTTAACTTATATGACCTCAAGGTAGTCTTTTGTGTAAGACCACCTTATATAAAAGTTTGTACTGCTATAAAGCCTATGCACAAGTTTCATGCATGTAACGGTAGGTGACATTCAGATTTTTCTTTAATCACGGAAAAATTGATATGTATCCGATTATGCATTCAAATTATCAACTTATACAGAGTAGAGTAAATTTAGAGGATGTTTATTTAGGGAATGTTTGTTTGGAGAATTGGAGGGATAAGAGGGGACGGATGCAGGTAAAAGAGTACAGATTACAGAAATGTAGCGTTCATCAATCTTATGCCTGAGGGCTGATGGAGGGAGTGGTATAAGGGAATAAGAAATAAATTTGAAAATACTTCCACCGTTTTACTTACAGCTTTTTTCATTATGTCAATGTACATCTTTGATTATTAATATCTTTAATTTTCTTTAGGAAAATATTATAAAAAACTTGATATTTTGAAAATACACACTGAGATGAATCTAACAAGGTCCAACATGACTATGTTTTATCTTACCTATAAATCATCAACAATAGTCAAAATAGAATAGGAAAAATTACTTTTAATAATCCAACCTTTCGACGATTTTCCATTAATAATCCAACATTTGAATTATTATTTAATAATCCAACCTTCGTACCCCATCAATTTTTATTGCACCCAACTGGTCACCAACCCGTTATAGCAGGTAACCTATACACATGTCATACTATTATTCGTTATAATTTAATATGTATTTTCTTTTCTTTTCTTACCTTTTGTTTTTGTTTTTTCTTCCTCCTCCATTTATCCTCTTTCATTCCCTCATCTTCCTCTAACGAAGGCAAACATGGATTTCATCCAATTTTACAGTGTTATAAAAAAAAATTACACAAAATCCCCCAAATGATTTACCTTCAAATAAGTTGATCGAATGTCAGTTCTTTAGAAAATTCAAAACAAGAAAACCCCATAAAATTAACAAATCAATAAATTTAAAATTATACATCATAGAAGCCAGATAATGAATTATCATCCCAATTAACCAAAAAATACCACATCAAAATTTTTAATAATGGGCTTAATCCAATTATGCAGTACGTGTTAATAGCTGCCGTCGCGATTGCTAACCAGAGATCAATATCCATGGTTGAAGAAGTTTGATAATTAAGAAACTTCTTGATTGTGGTTTAATCACATTGTTTGATGTGATGTCTGATCTTTGAGTTGAGAATTATTCGATTAATAAGTGGCATATAGTTGAAGTTCAGGGGAGATGGGCGAGGAATTGAAGGTCGTGGCATTGCTGGGCGGATCGGGGGAGAGGAAGGGGTGTGATGGTGTGATGGTGCGATTGATGTAGAGATGGTGGTTGGGTTGAGTTGGTAGATGGAGGTGGTGATGCGTGGTTAATTTTGGGGAGGTGTGCAGGAGTGTTGGATGCGGTGGAGAAAAGGAGCAATAGAGGAGGGTATAGCTAGCTTGGTGTCTATTATTGTGGATGGTGTTTGTTGGGGCTGGATTTTGGTGAGGTAGAGGGAAGGTGAAGGATGATGCAGTGTTGGAGGAAAGAAGAAGAAAACAGGAAGAAGGAAGGAAGACGAAAATTAGAGTAGAGAGGGTGAAGAAAAGTTAAAAAAATGAGCTGGCCTTCTTACCCGGTTGTCGGTCATCTGGGTGCAATAAAAGTTAATGGGGTATATAGGTTGGATTATTTAAGAATAATTCAAAGGTTGGATTATTAACGGAAAATCGTCGAAAGGTTGGATTATTAAAAACAATTTTTCCAATAGAATATGTGAGTAGTGTTAAAAGTCTAAACGTTGTGAGTATTAAAAATTGAAGGAAGTAATACTTTGCCGTTAATGAAAAAGAAGAAAATTTTAGAGATTAAGAAGATTAATAAAGGGTATTTGAATAATTTTCACACTTATTCCCAATCTTATTCATTTTTCATGCCAACCATGGGAAAAACACTTATCATATCCTAATCACACCCTCATTTTATTCATCTTATCCGTATCCTTCATACCAAAGGTCCTCTTTGGTATAAGTTGAGGTAAGAGTAGGATAAAAGACATTGTTACTAAAATACCTTACTAAGTTTCCATTTCTTTCATTTCTTTCCCATTAAAGGTATATCCGTATATGTGTCCTTTCATTACCTTATAACACTTTCTCCCTACATACTTCTTCCGTCCCTTTTTGTTTGTCCCATTTGCTATTTTAGATTGTCCCTAAAAGATTGTCTCATTTTCATAAAAGCTAGTGAGAACACAACTATACTTTCACATAAAATACATTTGATCTACCATTATATATGACCTCTTCTCAGTTTTACACAACCAAACCTTAATAAAACACTATTTATGTATGGGACAAACAATTAGGAACAAAGAGAGTATTAAATTGGAGGGATAGGAGGGGGTGTTATCCTTATCCCCCTCTAATCACATCCCCTCAAACAAACAAAGGATTTGTTATATCCCAAACTCTTATCTTCATCTCTTCCCCCGACTGCTTGTTCGGGGGATAACGGGTAGGGTTAAGGACTTATTATCCCAATTCCCTCTTATCCTTTGTTTGTAAGGATAAGGGGGAAAAAGAGGGATAGGGATAAACATCCCCCCTCCTTATCCCATCATTTATATACGTAATGGGAGGTGGTATTAGGGGGGAGGATAAGAAAATAAGATCAAAAGACAAAACACTCTTAATGAATTGAAAGGGAAAAAGTAGGAGATGATAAGAAAGTTAGTAAGGGTATTTTAATAAATTTGCTACTTATCCTAATCTTATTTCCAACTCAGACCAAACATTGGACACGTATAAAATTGATAAAATCCTCGTGACAAATTCCTTATCCTTAACCTCATATCTATCATTAATTTCTTTATCCCTATCCTCATCTCATATCAAAGGATATTACATATTTTATTTTTGTCCCACTAACTAATTCCCTATTTATCCTCCTTATTATTCTTATTCCTCATACCAAACACTCCCTTATTAAATTTGATTGAAATTTATTGGGTCTTATATGTATTTATTAGAACTTTTTGATACTTGTATGGACTTATTAAACTTTGATTTTTTTTTTTTTAAGGTGATTATGCAAAACTAATCTATAACTACTATAAAATATGTTTTATTCGCCTTATTTCCACCTATTTCAAGAAAAATAAGGTCTTGTTCTCGTCAACTTAGATGACCTTATTTTCAGGTCCTATAAGTTCAGATATGTTCAAATAAGTTGAATAAGGTCCTATAAGTTTCAATAAGGTCCTATAAGTTCCAATAAGATCTTATAAGTTCCAATAAGGTCTTAAATAAAATGTGTAATATTATGATTATTTGCGTTGTTATATTAAATAAATCATATTTATATTATTATAATAAAATAATTTGTGGTTACTAATTGACGATAATAATTATCAATAATACGTAAATATGAATTAATATGTTATTATTAATTACTATCAATTTAATTATAAGGGGAAAACTTAATAATTAACACTTTTAAAATTATGTGTACATCACAAATCAATGGACGGTTATTTTGGTGAGACGCAAATAATCATATTGTTACTTCTTTACATCAATGCATCAAGTGAAATTCTCGTACGAAGTATCAAAGAGTTATTTTTCGTGTGTTAAAGTTACATTACAGAGTATACAGATGTTTATTAAAGTGTTAGTTACAAATATTTCTTTACAAATTCGTCGAATTCGTACTTGGATTTTATAAATTTTGGATAATTATTACAGAGTAATAATTTATATTATTAAATAACATGAAAATATAATTATCAATATAAAGAACTAAATAATAATTGCTTTATTAAATTATATTTATTAATATTTACAATCTACTATTATCAATATTCTAATGGTAAAAAATTTAGTAGTAATCTAATAAACTTTAAATAAAGTATAATAAGATTTAATAAGGTCTAATAAAATAAGTTCATATAAGGTCTTATAAGGTCCTATGAGGTCCTATAAGTTCCTATAAATTAAATAAGGTCCTATAAGGTCTTATAAATTAAATAAGGTCCTATAAGTTCAGATAAGTTCAGATAATATAAGTTCTATAAGTTGAAGAGAATGCACCCTATGTTCAGATAAGTTCAGATAAGTTCGGATAATATAAGTTCTATAAGTTGAAGAAAATGCACCATAAGTTTAGATAAGTTCAGGTTCTATAAGTTGAAGAGAACGCACCCTAAGTTCTAATAAGTTCAGATAAAGTCAGGTTCTATAAATTGAAGAGAATGCATGTAATACCCCAATATTTTATAATTTTGTAAAATATATTTTATAGTCAAACTATAATTATATCCGTTTTTAGCTAGTCTCTTTTAATATTTTCAGAAAGTTTAAAAACGTTATTTTAAAATGAGTAGGACTCTTATTACGAGCACCTATATATATTCCGTTAACCCTAATTATTTTTAGAAAACCTTAGTGCAGCCGTTTTACATTGTAATCGTATGGAGTTGCGTATAAATTAAGAACCCATAATCATCTTTTTTTTTTTGTTCGGTAATTTGTGGAAAGTCAAACTCCAAATTTAGTGACCACATATTGAATCTCATAGGAAGATCATCATGTACGTACCTTCGTCAAAGATCAAAACAATATGTTGCGTGAATCCCTATCACCATATACCAACCATGATCTTTTAGCTTATGGATTTAAATTGATACGTTGTCGTCGAGATGTAGTGGGTAGGCGAGTCTTTATTGTTCTAATGCACGGTCTCGAATCCTCGGAAGGTAATCACGCACACCCAGTCTTTTCGAGTCATTTGTATAGTGTGAATTATTATTACTATGTGTAATCACGCTTAGTCCTTTCTAATTGTTCGTGTATATTATTAGTTGTAATCACACGCCCCTAGTCTATTAAGTTATTTATATATATTGATTATTATGTGTAATCACGATTTAGAGTCACATGAGCATATTAGTCGTCAACTATGCGTAATTGATTATATATTCTACTTTGTTATAATGTGTGTTAAATTTCTATTGTGTTCAATTTGCTAATATGCACGATTATCTATATTAGAATATAGTATTGGTTTTCTTATAAGATGCATTTTATTATTGTCTTATTGTTTGAAGGATCTATAGTAGCAGTAGACATGAATTTATTTATTTCGGTAGTATTGAAAGTATGAAAGATCGAAGATTTAGGCTAGTTTTATGAGTTGAGTTGTATTATAGAGTATATCAATCATTGAAGACTTATATTATCATTTTTGGGTTACATTGAGATGCTTTGGATGTTCGATTAGTAATAGTTTGGATGGATTAATATTTTCATTTGTGTACTCCTTTTGTCGCAATAGAGGAGTCAGATTATTATGGAGAATGAATGATATGGTTTTGGATCTTGTGCCGTTGTTGAGCAGTATATATATTTTAGAGACCCAGCGCGGGTTTTGATAAGATTAGGAGATCACGAGATCAAGGTTGAGAATGAATGTTATATACTTCGTATATTTTTGGTTTGAGGCTCGATGTTATAGACCTTAGTCCTTGGCATGTTGGTAGGGAGATGATAACCATTAGTAAAGGAGCAAGATACAATCTTTATTTTTCTTAATATCTCCAAAAGTGAGATTTGATCCAAAAGTGGCCTTGACTCAGAGAGTCTTTTTAGTAGCTATTGAGAGTTTCAAGTTTTTATACTTGTTGGTTTATTTATTCGAATTACCCATGTCCAAGGCTAGGTATAGAACAAAGAGCAAATATGGCACCTATTGGTTTGAGTACGTTTAGTAGAGGAAAAGATCATATCAATATATTTGAGGTTCATATGAAGAGAAGGTTTATAGTTTCCGTATAGTATGGAGTTAGTTTTATTTTTGGGATCATACTTGAAATGTAGTTTCATACTACATTATTTACATGACACTTTATTACTCTATTTTAGTATGTTTCTGTTTGTAACGGGTGATTACTCAGCTGTTTGCTGACGTGTGTGTTTATTTGCTATGTGTGTTTGCGGCCATGTCTTTTTCTTATGGTGGCCCTGCGACGATCCTTTTGAAATTTGTCCTCTATGGTGAGCAGTCAATATTAACTGGAGCAGATTGATCGTGAAAGATCGCAATTCAAGATGAAGGAGCTCAAGTGTTATCGTATAGTCTTTTATGACAGTTTAATACTTTTCAGTTGTAAATAGACCACCTAGTAATCGAGTTGTAATAGTTTAAGTTTTGTAAGCCTTAGCACTTGACAATGTGGTCAAGTGTGGCGGTGATGCCTCCGATTTAGGTGTAAGCTTCAGCAAATATTTATAAAGTATGTATTATTTCTTATTTATTTAAAGTTAGTAAATCGGGGGTATTACAATGCACCCTTAGTTCAGAGAACACACCCTAAGTTCTAATAAGTTCAGATAAATTCTAATAAGTACCTATAAGTTCAGATGAGTTCAGGTTCTATAAGTTGAAGAGAACGCACCCTAAGTTTAGAGAACGCACTCTACGTTCAGATAAGATAAGTTCAAGTTCTATAAGTTGAAGAGAACGCACCATGAGTTTAGATAAGTTCAGGTTTTATAAGTTGAAGAGAACGCACCATAAGTTCAGATAAGTTCGGGTTCTATAAGTTGAAGAGAACGCACCTTTTCAGATAAGTATAGGAAAAATAAGGGCTACCTAAGTATAATCTATCTATCTATACTAATATATTAAAACGCGTTGTGAAAAATGTTTATGTGTCACATAGAACTCTCCTGCTTACGCCACATCATCCCCTCACCAAGGTTATGTGATGTTATTGACAACTAAAAATCAATACAATAAGGTTCGAACACAAGACCTCAAGATTAGAGAATAACTCTCATTACCATCTTAACCAACCACTAATTGTTGTTTATCCATGCACGTTAATTTATAATACATGTTAACATGAAGTCTAAAACAACTAAATTTTTATGTTACTTCTTATTTCGTATGGACTATATTAGATAAAGTAACGGTTACAATATTAGGAAAACCGTGAATTAAACAATTAAAACATTAGGAAAATTACTTTGCATGATGAAGGTAATGTACATGTATAGTTGATGAACTTAATGAATCTTTTCACTTTTATGGTCTACATGTATCTTAGTCAAATATTGAGTTGAAAAAAAAATTCGAATTTTAATTATTCAAAGTAGCAACCGGGGCATCGCCCGGGTTACACACTAGTTAACAATTAAAGTAAGTTCAAATAAATGAAAATCAAGTGAATAGAACACATCCTTAAACACAAGTACATAAATAGCAACTTGACATATTTCGTCACTCTATTACTAAAATTTTCCCTCCTAATTATTACAAAACATTACTCCCTTCGTTCTTTTTCGTTTTAGCCACTGAATATTTTGTCATTTTTTTTTGTTGTACATACGTACTCTGCTTTATTTTGTTTTAGTCATACCCCATTTACCATCTCACTCATATTATCTTATACAGAGGCGGATTTTCTAGGAGGGCTAAGTCCAAAATGTTTAGTATATAATAGTTCAAAGCCCAAAATGTTTAGTATATAAGAGTCCAAATTAAAGCCCAATGTTTTGAAACCAAAAAATCAATACCTCATGCTCTTTCTAATCTTCTTTCGTCCAAGTCCAACTTGTGACTTCTCTAACTCTGATAAATCTGACTTCTAGGGGTCACCATCATGAGCTTTACGCATCATCCACTTTTCACCCGCTTTAATATAGCGCGTGATTGAGTTATTGGATCATCCACTGAATATTTCCATCCCTAGTCCTTCTTCTTCTTGATTGCTGCCACAAATAGGGGATGGGCGTGAAGGGGAGTGGAGATGGTGGAAGGATGAGTGAGAGATAAGCCAAAAGTTCAAGGAGTGGAAAGATAAAAAGGATGAAGATGGTGGAGAGGAACCGACCAATGAGGTTGGCGAAGTGTTGAGCTGCCATAACAGTGAGGTTACCGGGGTAAGGGGTTGGAGGGGATAAAAACGGGATGAGGCCGTGAACATTTAAAAAGTAAAATCGTACTTTAAGCATTAAATGCAGACATCGTGCTAGGGGAGGGTTTGGCAAAAGTATTTTTGGGGGAGATACACTATTAGGGCAGGAACGATGGTTGCCAACGGAAAAAGTGGAGTTTAAAGCCCGAAGTAATCAGGAATTTCACGGTCAATGTGTTAGAGACCTGTTTAAACCCGGGGAAAGAGTATGGAATGCACCACTCATATGGAATACCTTCACTCAATATACGGCAAAGGCAATTCTGAGCACTCATATTGCGTGTGAGGATAAAGCTGATCAATACCATTGGAAGGGTATACAAGATGATCCTTGCTCTGTGAAAGCAATATATGCTTATCTAGTGGATAAACAGGATGTGAATGGGGCAAGAGTGCAGCAGTCCCGAATGTGGAAAAAACTTTGGCATTCGCCTATCATCCAAAAATGGAAGATTTTTATATGGAAAATAATGCACAGGTCACTGCCACTTCGAACAAGGTTGAAGAAAAGAGGTATGATAGTTGATTCAACTTGTCCAGTTTGCTTACAGGAAGACGAGTCTGAGGAACATATATTTAGAGATTGCTGGATTGCTAGCATGACATGGAAGGCGAGTTCCCTTGGCATTACAGTTGACTATGCACAAACAATTACTCTACAAGAGTGGATTAAGAACTTTCTGAATTTTTTCTGGATTGAAGATGGAAGGGAGAGTAATAGAGCTATGGAGTTTGTTGTGGTGTTATGGGCTTTGTGGATCCACAGGAACAATATCGTATTTAAAGGAAGCAAGGTTAGTCCGAATAGTATTATTCAACATGTAATGGAATTAAGAAAGATGGCGAACAATGCCATTGAAGAACGTAATAAAATAGAGCTTAGGATGAAAAGAGGTCATTTGCAAGGGGAACAAAACTCACAGCAGCAGCAGCATTGCATTACTGGAGTTGTGGGTGCATATAATACAGTAATCACTGTTGATGGAGCCTGGAAGATGAATAAAAAAGTTGCAAGAGTTGATGCTGCTATAGGCTGGACCATAGAGGTGAATGGAGAGCTTTTATGGGAAGGAGGTGATAAAGTGTTAACTCATAATGCACTTCAAACGGAAGCATTGGCTATTCTCACAGGTTTGAAAGAGGCAAAAAATAGGGCGCTGTCTAGTGTTATTCTCAGAACTGATTGCAGCAACATAGTGGCCTCCATCAAAAGCTACCCTAACTGTAAGATGGAAGTAGCTACTTTGTGTTTTGATATTATTAATATAGCTTCGACCATGGATAATGTAGTTCTTATAAAATGTGATAGGAATGATGTTAGAAGAGCACATGATCTAGCTAAGAAGGCTAGACTAGGCTGAATGTGCTTTAGGTGTGTATTTTCCTTGTTTTTGTTGCTTGTATCCACTGTCAAAAAAAAAAAAAAAAAATGCAGACATCGTTTAATAATCGGATTTTTCATGAAATGCCCTTGAGGTTTGCCTTAATGCACCAAATACCCCTAAACTTTCCAGAATGCACCAAATACCCCCGAGGTTTAACATAAATACACAAAATGGCCAAAATAGCTATTTTCCGTTAACTCCGTTAAATTATCTGTTAACTTTAACTTTTAATTTATTTTATTTTTATTTTTTCTTTTTCCCTTTTGATTTTTCATTTTTTTCTCTCTCTCCCCTTCCATGACAGCTACCACCATGTTCCATTGCAACCCTTATCTTCCTCACCACCACCACACTCCGCCCTGCTAACCCTTTCTCTTCCTCACCACCACCCCACACCGCCACCGACACCAGCGCCTTCTCTTCCTCACCACCGACACCAGCCCTTCTCTTCCTCACCACCACCACACACCGCCCCGCTAACCCCTTCTCTTCCTCACCAGCTCCCCACACCGCCACCGACACTAGTGTGCTCGAGCGGACCAAAGGCACGCCCAGATCGTCGCGAGAAACAAAGCGACAGATCTGAGCCTCGATTTGGGTCTTGTTCAATCGATTTGGGTGTGTGAGAGAAGGGAGAAAATGGGGTTTTAAGTGATGGGTTTGAAGAAGGGATTGGAGAGAAAGAAGGTGGTGAAGACAGAGAAAATTGGGGGTAATTGATTCACCACCTTCTTGTTCTATGTTTGGTTTTGTGTCAAAATTGATGTTCAACCTCTCTTCAAAATTGCGGAGGGGAAAAATCAATAAAACTGCTGCTATTGCTAGTATGATGATAATCATGATATTGCACCTATTTTTTACCCAGCTTCCTTAGATTTTAATTTTCCTTGAATGTTAATAATGGTCTAGGTCCCCTCATAATTCCCTTAATAGTTTTATGCTGTTTATCGATGTTTAATGGCAAAATCTGGAGGGCAGTTATGGCGGGGGCTAACATGCGGGATTGCGGTGCTTTACTCAATGGAGAGAAAGAAGGTGGTGAAGACAGAGCAGCAATGGAGAATTAGAGCAGCAATGGAGAATCCAAAAAATTTTGGGTAATTGATTTTTGATTTGTTAAGAGATTAATTAATTTAATTAAGGGTTAATTAATATAATTAAGGGTTAATTAATGTAATTAAGGGTTAATGTTAGAATAAGTAGAGAAAACGGTTTATTAAGGGCAAAAAGGTAAACATAAGCTAACGGGGACTTAACGTCCGTTAGCCTTGTGGGCATTTTGTGTATTTATACTAAACCTCAGGGGTATTTGGTGCATTTTGGAAAGTTTAGGGGTATTTGGTGCATTAATGCAAACCTCAGGGGCATTTCATGAAAAATCCGTTTAATAATCCTGTGAAAAATCCATTTTTTTCTCAAAGGACTTGTACTGTGTAATAAGACAACGAGGAAATTACAAAGTTTGATCGAAAAACCCTCGCTATTGTATTTGTATTTGTATTTGTATTTGTATTTGTATTCGTATTCCCACTTGAGTGGCTTGTAATAGAAAGTTGAGTTAAACCCTCAACAATCCACACTCACCTTTCTCACTTTCTGACTAGGCTATACAATCATCTTCCATTTCTCCTTTCTTCAGGGCTTTCACTGTTACAAAATCCACCATAGTCAACACTACTTTTCTTCAATTCAATGGTACAAATACAAGAACATGAAGAAGAAGAAGATGATGATGTACTTCAACATCAATTGAACAACAAAACCATCAAAAACCAAATGGAGTCTTCTTCTTCATCTTCTCTCTCCTCCCACCACCACCACCACCATGCCACTACAGCAACCACCACTACTCCTCCTCCTCCTCCTCCTCCCGCCGCCGATTCCCCCACCTCTTCTCCCTCTTCCATATCTTCTGACCACACCTTCCACGGCTTTTCCCCCATCAAAGAAAACCTCTCGTTCCCCTCTCCCTCTCCGTCCCCGCCGCCGCCGAACCCCCTCCCACCTCTTCCGCTGGTTCAGTCCTTAGTCCCGATTCATGGGGCAAACCGGCTTGTCCACGACCAACCGGAGGCAGTGACTAAGACGGAACTGGAAGCCGAGACCGGATTCGCGGGTGAGAGGAGGACAGGTGGGGAGCAGCTTCCGGTGTTGAGGAGGGCGAGGAGAGGGAAACTTGTGAAAAGGATGGGTTTAGCATTGCGATTTTGTGAATTTGCGTTGTGCTTGGTCTCTTTCTCTGTTATGGCTGCTGATAAGAATCGTGGTTGGGCTCTTGACTCATTTGATCGTTACATCGAATTCAGGTCCTTTCTTTTATCTTCCTTTTGGATATTGAATCTGTGTTTGAGTTAATCCATAATTTTTGCTATCTACTTTAATTTCAAGGTTTCAATGGCAATGCATTTATTTGTAATTGTATGTGAAAAGTCTCGTGTCAATGTCCATGATAATGCAACTCCATTCCCGAATATGTGATTTTCGTAACTGAATTACAGTTCATAGGTACCAGGTGAATGAAAATTGGTTGATGTTATTACTGAACTTTTCAAAATTCTTTTAATACTGGTTGTAACTTACTAAGTTGTAAGTAGTAACTCGAAAGAACATGAAATCGGAGTAATTGGTATGTGATGGTGGACAGGTACGCGATGTCAGTGAATGTAATCGGATTTGCTTGCTCAGGTTTGCAAGGACTCGATCTGCTTCACCAATTGACTACAGGAAAGGATGCTGGGAGTCGAGTTCGGTACTATTTTGATTTTGCAATTGATCAGGTGAGCCTGTTTTAAAATGTACAGAACAAAATTTGTTCTTCTTTGCTGAATTATTGCATTCTTTTCAATGGTGATTGATCCTAATTTTGGTCGACACGAAGAACTCGATTCCACCATTGAATTATTGTAGTTTGTTGAAATGTTGTAGGCAAAAAGGCTTACACTGTTTGGATTTATGTTCTTGGCTGGAGTATAATATGCTAACTACCTTCTAGTGACTGCCTCTATTATTGTTGTCTTTGTCTTTAGTAATTGAGCTTTGTTCCTGAATAATCTGCTTTGGCATTAAACAATAAATCACCCTCATGCTCTTTTCAATTTGAAGCAGATTTCAATACCTCAAAAAGCTTCTAAATAATTGCTATCAGAACTAAGATTCTGATCAGTCAGCAAAGTTAATTTAGATTTTGTCAATATCTGGTTAGCATATAATATGTCCTAATTAAGAACTTGTTAGGGTTAGAAACTTAGAATTATGTGTCTAAGCACGCCGTTCCTATTATCAATTGACATAATGGGCAGTATATGTTTCCATATCCAGAATATCAGTCTTGACAGGAAGCTTTTGAGAAGGGGTGGTGGCGAACCATATAAGATGTGTTAAGTAAGCCTTCAAAAGTAGAGTGAAACTTTAAAGGTGATACGTACATCAGTACATGATGATACGTCTTTGTGTACACTATCTTATGCATTTGGAGGTTTGTTAGGGGATTATAACCGTTATATGCTCTTTCGTAACCTCTTAACTAATCAACACCCCTCCCTCAATCAACCATGATTACTTATTATTAGGTGGGTAAATGTTTAATTCAAGATTTCAATTTGATGATGTTTTGTGCTAAATTATGACGGGTGTCATGAACATTAGTGGGTTCAGGTTCTTAGACTTTCCAGATGTACTGATTGTCAAACCAAACTAAAAACTGCAACACAAAACTTAGGAAACCATTGGATTTCTTTCTACCTGTTTGTTTCTCCTCGGGATAACTTCAAACAGATGATCTGTATAATAAGCAGTATCAGCTCTGAGGTGAATGCATTTTCGTGTCACTAGACTGAGGAGGTAATATGCCCACACAAATACACAATACTGAAACCTTATCGGGAAGCCTTTTTCTTGGCTAAAAAGTTTGGAAGATCAACTTGATCAGGGGGATGGATTACTTGGTTTTGAAGAATTTGTAGTGCTACTGGGAGTGCCTTTTTGAACGCCTTTATTCTACTTTAATCTTTCTTATATATGGTCAGGATTTCCTTTTCATTTTAAAATTCTCTACCTTTTGAAGTACATAACAAATTCCTTTAAAAACTTTAATGGTAATATGTAGTGTGATGCTTTATTTTGCTTCCTTGTTGCAAGGAAGATTAGAAAGGGTTGATACTTGGCTTGCTGAATTATTTGTTCTTTTATTTTTACTTTGTGTAGTACGCTGTTGATATCGAGCCATTATTTTCACTGGTTACAATTTACAATTACTCCGTACCAATTACCAAAATATGCATCGATTCTTATTAATCAATACTTTATTAACTAAATGAATAGTTCATCTTCATACAGAAACAGAAGTGTAAAAATAGTATGTACAAACTAGGGTTTATTAGTTCTGTAAGCTGAACTGCCAAAGATAATGGGCCAGTTGATATTTGTCATTTGAACATTGTTTAAGCTCTCAGTTTATGTGTAGTAGGTTGCTCAAAAAACCGGTCAGACGTGGTTCTGAAACGGGTATCATTTTCTTTCATGGGGTCTGAGCCTGAAACTACTTATCAGGAATTTACTTTATCTTCTGATGTTCTGCATGGTCCCGATTCTTGCTAATTAGATTGATGGCATATATTCTGTTTCAGAAAAAGTGTTGATTCGCCAGTTTTTCATTCTGTTGTTAAGAGACTTGTTATCCTCGTAAAACAATAAGATCCTTGTATATTTCGTTAGGGAATAGAAAACAAAATCTTTAATTTCTAATTAGCTCCCAAAATCGACCGTCCACATTTTCATCCCAAACATTAGGCCACTTTCTAAGTTTTAGTCACGTTACCCTGCCCAATTATTTAGGGACAGAGGTAGTAAAGATATTGCTGTAAAAAATTGGTACATATCATATGCTTGTGTGCTGATAAAACTGTTATATTGTTAAATGAACGGCAGATATTGGCATATCTTCTACTATCAGCGTCGTCATCAGCTTTTACACGAGTGGATGACTGGATATCCAACTGGGGCAGCGACAAATTCCCGGCTATGGCAAGTGCATCAGTTGGAGTGTCTTTTGTTGCTTTCGTTGCCTTTGCTTTCAGCTCTCTCGTTTCTGGCTATTTACTTTGCACGCACAAGTTTATGTAACTTAGGCATCTACAGATCGATTTGGTGTCTTACCATTTATTAAGGGATATATTGTGTATATTAGTTGGTGGTGTGGTATGTCACACGCAATAACAGCTGAGGTTTTTGCGCGTAGTATAATCCCATGATTAGTGTTTGTTAATCCGCTAATTGATACTGTAAAAGAATGTTCCGTTGTTTAACTAGCTTGTTGAGTTATTTGTTGGAGTCATTGCAATCAAATGTGTAGTACTCCAAAGCATGTTCATTTGTTCGTGTGAAAGGTGGTGTTTGGGACGAGAGGGGTTATTGCCACGGTTGTTTGGCTTGGTGGTGTGCATTTGTGTGCACTGCTGGACGTCTATCAGGCTGCTAAGGTCTGCTTCCTGCCTTAGCACTTTGGCTAGGCAGCAAGTGTGTTCAGAGTTGTGTAGTTGTGTGCTTATTGCTTGGTGTGGTTGGACAAGGATGAGGCCTCATTAGGGCTGATAGACCGCTATCTGGAGTGGGCCAGTTTTGACCAATACCCGGGGTACTAACGTAACTTCGCACTAAAAACTACAGAGTATAAATGGTCACCACCACATAAGCTACCAATATAATCTGTAACAAACCAACATAAGTTGGTGGGGAACTCACCTTGTGACTTGGAGGTCACAGGGTTGAGCCCTATCAGCTGCAAAAATGTTTGGGAGTGACTCAAGCGAAGACCTGCGTAGCTAGACTAGTTAACCTGTGCGAGGTGCTGGTTCAGTAGGGTCCCTTCTTCTCGCAATTACGTTTTTTATTCGGATTTTTCATGAAATGCCCCTCAACTTTCAGAAATTCACCAAATGCCCCTCACCTTTAATATAATACCCAAACTACCCTTACACTTAACGAACGTTAAGTCGCCGTTAGCTGTCTTTTATTCTTTTCCCCTTATTTTTCTTTTGCGCCCTTACCCCTTACCCAACCATTTCCTTCTTCCTTACGGTTCAAAAAAAAAAAACGCCAGTCTCAAACTTCTTCTCTCTCTCTCTCTCTCTCTCTCTCCTGTTCTTCAACATTCAACCACCATAACTGCTTCATCAATCACTCAAAAACCTTCAAAATTTTAGTGCACTCTGATTCCCTGAGTGCGAAAGCGGCGTGGCTACGAAACTTTGCCAAATTTCTCATTCTCATCCCCAATTTCGCCGCCGACCTTCGAATCTCGGAACCCTAATTTTGTTTTTTCACTTCTGTAATTGTTCTTCTAGAATTCGAAACATTTCAGCGTTCAATTCATTCGGTAAAATTGAGGTAAATTTCATTTATAAATGCTCAATCATTTTCGTTCTGTTTTTGCATCGTAGTTATTTCACTTTTGCTATTGTTTTATTTTGTTGTAAATTTTCTGGAATTTGAATAATTATCTAAGTTCATGGAGTTTGATGGCGTGGTATCTAGTAAGTCCGATAATTTGACTCGATTTTTAGGTACTTTTAATGTTTTGCGCGTTAAATTTTAGGTGTTGTTGAATTGAATTGGTTTATGCAATTTGAGGTATAAATTTTGGTTGCGAAGCTCTAAGTTTGCAATTTCAGGAATAATTAGGGCTTTTAGAGATCAAATTGGTTCATGAATTTGATGCATTTATGATCAATTAAAACGATAACACATCCAATTAATTAGTGAAACAAAGATTCCAGGATTGGAGAAAACTATCAAATCGAATTCAGCTGAAAGTGTAACTTAAAGTTGAAGTACCCATCAACAATTCAACAGTATGTCATCTTATTTTTTTCGTATATGGGGAGGTCATTCGCTGTTTGCTTAAAAGAACAAGAGATTTGAGGTTTCGTTTGCAGATGGCTTCCATTGCAATTGGGTTTAATGATGTGATTGATGCATGTAACGGAACCTTTGACAAGGTTCCTGAAAATGTTGGACCACTTGTGCTAAGGAAAGGGCACGGTGGGGCATATCTCCCATTGACGTAGGATGGAAATTAAGGTGGAGATAGTGAAGTGGTATTGAAGATAAAGGTAATATGACTGTATTTATGCAATAAGCTACAATCTTGGATTGAACAAAAAGAACAGTTAAGGTCTTGGATTCTGAAATCTTTGGTTACCTGTGTTGCAGAAATGTGTGCGTCCATCTCCTGACAATGTATATGGAAATCGTTGAAGGCAGACGTGGTCAGCGTTGACGATGATGATGAAAACTCTGTTGATAATGTGCGGTGTTGGTGTGCTGTCCTCTAGAGTCCATATGTTTGGTTATTCGACATGAAAAATATTTGTCCCTAGACATTAGACAATTTAGTAGTGGACATTCTGAGTGTAGAAAATTAGGTTTAGGTACAAAGCTTATTGGTTTTCCAGGCAAGCATTCGACAGAGGCCTATGCTCATCATTTGAAGTGAATTTTTTTTAGGTATATTGAGTCTCAAATTTTGTAGGACAAAAGTATATCATTCTTTCGAAAGGAAATGTAAAATCTATAAATATATTCCTCAAACAAGAGGCAGTTGAGTAATACAGTGCAGCTCGAATTTACCGAATCAAGAAGTAATTTAAGTTTGTAGAGATCCGAAAGTTTTAGATATGTTATGCACAAGTAACAAGTTATTGGTGATGTATTTCTCTGCTTGCAGGCTGCAGATGGTCTCATATATAGTTGCTTTGGCTTTGAGGAGCCATTTCAGATGGTCTCATAAAAATTATTAAAAATTGATATTTAGAAAATATATATTAATATGAATCTAAAGTGATAAATATGACTACATTTTTTCCTACTTATAATCACAAAAAATGGCCAAAGTCGTTGTGAATAGTGTAAAAATCAAAATGTAGACTTTGTATCGAGTAAATTAATTTTATGCATTTGGTGAATTATATTTTAATATAGGGGTATTTGGTGAAATAAGTTACATTATAGGGGCATTTGGTGAATTAGAAAGTAGGCTAACAGCGGACAAACGACGCGTCATTAGTAAGGGTAGTTTGGGTATTATATTAAAGGTGAGGGGCATTTGGTGAATTTCGTGCAAATTGAGGGGATTTCATGAAAAATCCGTATCTTTTATATATGTTACAGTTTGTGAAAAAACAATTTTTAAAACTTTTTTGTGAGAAAATACCTTAGATGTCAATAGTTTTAAATAACACCAGTTTAAGGTCAGATAAAACCAACAAATCAAGTTCTTGGGTGCTGACTCCCTTATTTCCCCTCCAACTAAGTCAATCAATCTATATGGTGATTATTAATGGTGTAACTTACACGTTGTTAGAAGGAAAAGGTGAGAGTCAACGCTCTAAAACTTGACTCTGTTGCCAAAATCCGACTTTAGGTGTGTTTATTAAAAACTGTTCACATATAAGATGTGTTTATTGAAACTATTCACATATAAGATGCATTCTCACAAAAAAAGTTTTAAAAGGTTTTCTCTCAAATTTTCCCAGTTAGTTTTAAAGTCTAAACCCACATTATGATTTTAGCTCAAATATCTCGATTATGTTAGTTTAAGATATTTTAGTTTGTGTTTATGGGATGAGACATATTGACAGGCTAAAGTGGTATCACCTAATAAAAAATAACCTAAGTCCACTAGCTAGGTAGCAAGGGAAGTCAGGATCGAATCCACAGGGAAACATGCGTTCTTTCTACTATCAATTAATTAATCCAGACTATTGTGAACAAGAGTTGGTTGGTGATTTGTATGCTAAGACTACGAACGATAATTAAACGAGTATGAATCAATATCTTAAGGAATCTAGGGCATAGGTTCACCAACAAATAACAATCCAGAACAATGAACAATCACGATAATCAACAAAGTAATTAATTAGATTAGCATGCTCTCTCAAATCGATACTAATCATAGACTTAGAATTAACGGGCTCTCGCTACGTATTAACTCTAATTCCACCTATTGACACAAGCCTAAACATCAAATTGCATCTCTCTAATCTTAATTTGATATTGCATAACTACCACAATTAAACCTGCGCAAATCTAATTGTATAGTGAAATAAACCAATCAATAGGAATTAATTACAATGCCAACAATCATGATTATTCAATATCCCTTCATATTATTCATGGATCCCCAAACCCTAGAAAATAGACTACTCAAGCATATTAACAATAAACAAAGCAATTAGCATGATTGAAAACATAATTAAAGCTTAAACAAAGAATTGAAATAAAGTATAATACCTTAATTGAAGAACAAGAGGAATGGAAAGCTTGAATTTTATTGAAATTGAAAACTAAGTGTTTGCATAAATCTAGAGAGAATTTAAACTAAGGAAATAAACTAAGGGTCTAATACTAGGAAATAAGATGTCCAACTAAAATAACTAAGCCTGGTATTTATAGTTTGCCCATAAACATAAGGAAAAACCGGAAGAAAATCGCGGAAAAAGGGCCCTGGGTTGTCGTCGCCCGGTCGGGCAGCCTTCTGCCCGTCGGGCGACCAGCTCGTAACCCGCCCGTCGGGCGAAGGTCTGCCCGCCGGGCGGAGGGAGAAATTCTGGAAATCATCGGCACGCGCCCGGTCGGGCAGCTCCCGCCCGTCGGGCAGAAGTTCGCCCGTCGCGCAGCCATTCGCCCGCCGGGCGCGCGTACAAACTGCACGATCCTCTATCTTTAAAACACCATATCTCCTTCGTTATTTGTCGGAATCAGGCGAGTGACCACTCGTTGGAAAGATATTGAAGTATAAAATCTAACCCAATTAAAATCACTTCATTTGGAGTTGTAGAACGTAAGTTATGATCAAAATAGTAGACGAGTGTCGGTTTTCTAGTTCTTTCACTATCCGCTTTGCTCGAAAACTCTTCCAACTCAATGTGTGTGCTCTCGAAAGTACATAATCTCTTGTATTAATTAAAATGAGTAGAAAGTGCACAAAAACATGCTAATTCCTACAATGATGAACCTGAAACTACAAACACACTACAAGGAGCACATTAGTACTAAAAATCGCTCCGAATAGCTCATTTGAGATCAAAAAGTACTAAGGGACGGGGGTAAAAACACTATAAAATATGAACATATCACATATCGCTCGGAACTTGTTATTATTGGCGACTTAAGATATAATGGGTGCATAGTATCTAATCCCCTTTAAAAAGCAAGAAGTTGAGTTTACTATTCACATAATAGCAAAATTACTGAAACATCCCCATTTTTCTTCATGTTTTTTGTCATTTCCTTAAGAACAATATACTTCATTTTTCCCCTCCATCTTAGATTGTGCCATGCGTTGTGCATGTCCTCCTTGTGTTGTGTCTATCTTCTTTCTTCTCCTCGTTCTGCTTGTTTCCCTTTTCTCTTCCCTCTTACCTCCCTTCTTCCATAGACATGTCGAGGTTGGAGCAGCAACACAATGACGACAAAGGAAGAAGGACGGTGAGGAATTTTTTTTAGGGTTTGTGAGGTTTTTCGAGGGAAGAACAGAGGAAGAAGGACGGAGAAAGGTTGTGGTTTTGGTTGAGGAAGAAGGAAGGAGAATAGGGATATAATAGTAAAAGCACACTAACGCCTAGTTAATATCGTTAGCCTCCAATGATCATTAGAGCATCCACAATGGTAAGCTAATTTGACAATTAGCTTATTATGCCACATAAGATTTCAAGCTATTTTATTGTCTAGCTAATTTGTGCCCCAATGGCTAGCAACTAGCTTGTTATTTAAATTTATTCCACTTGTCCACTTGTCAGTTAATTATTTGGCAATTTTGAGAGCTAGTTGTCAAGCTAATTTGTTATTTTCACTCCAATGGTCTAGCTATTAGCTTGAAACTTTTATAAATTTCAAGCTAGTCTTTAGCTACAACCATTGGAGATGCTCTTATGGATATTTCACGCAAGAAAATGGAACCTCAAGGATATTTGGTAAATACCTAAAACTACTTAGATATTTATTGAATAAACTTATACTTCGAAAGTATTTCGTGAAAAATCCGATATGAAAAATTCCAAATAAACAAGGTGAGGTGAACTAATTTATAACTGTATTGATTTGGAATTTCTCCCCTAGACACCTGGTCCATCAAGCGGATACATTTATATTTATTTTTCGGGTGCAAATCAAGCATTCAAGCGGACAAATATAACATCTCCTCCCCCCTAAATCCCTAATCCAAATCCAGTAATCCCTCATAACTTCCGACGAATTCAATATAGGAGAGTGGTGAATGGGGGATGGAGTACGTAGAGCATCTGCCGGCGATGGATTTTATGAGGTCAGAGAAGATGACGTTTGTTCAGTTAATTATTCCAGTGGAATCAGCTCATCGCGCAATTTCATACCTCGGTGAACTTGGCCTCCTCCAATTTCGTGAGGTATCCCCCGCAATTTTGATATTAAATTTAATAAGTATGTTCGAATCAGATCGACGTTTGTGAAGTTGTTTGTAATGTTTGTAATTGAATGCTTCATATGCACTGAAAAGCTTGGATCTGACTGACTGAATCCAATAGGAATTACGGATTCTAGTGGGAAGATAGTTGGGATTAGGTTGAGACCATTATGGAATCTGAAATTCAGGAAGATCTTGATTGAGGAATGGCTTTGGTAAAAACAGTTTTCTCATTGTCTCTTGTAGAGGAATGGCTTATGGAACACCATTGCTTAAAGCAGTTTTCTCACTGTCTCGTGCCGTAGAGGAATTACTTATGGAGCACCATTGCTAAAATCAGTTTTCTCATTATCTTGTTTTTTTTGGTGTTAGCCCCCATTTCACACTTAGGGCTAATCCGGATTCGGGGCGAGGTCTAGGTGGATAGGTTCCGGTCCCCACCCAATTGTTGTTGCGGGGGTCTAACACGAGGTACTCCCTACCAAGTTCAACCCCAATTACCACTTAACCAACAGACAATTGATATTTTCTCATTGTCTTGTGTCATAGAGTAATGATTTATGGAACGCCATTGCTAAAAACAGTTTTCTCATTGTCTCGTGCCATAGAGGAATGACTTATGGATCACCATTTCTAAAAAAACAGTTTTCTCATTGTTTCGTGCCCTAGAGGAATCACTTTCGGAGCATCATTGCCAAAAACAGTTTTCTCATTGTCTTTTGCCTCAACTTGCAAAGTTATTAAAAAGAGTGAACATGTCTTTTGAGAGTAAGATACATGTGAAAGTGATAACATACATCACAAAATGAGTACGAAATTCATATCTGCAGTTGGATTAGCTACATCTGTTTTTCTAATTTAATACCATTCCTGCTTCTCTGCCTTGTAGTTTTTATATCCAATGCATTGATAACTCTCGATATTATGTGCTGATTGTTGGATTAATGTTATCCTTCTCTGCTGTGCAGCTAAATGCTGATAAGAGCCCGTTCCAGAGAACATTTGTGAATCAGGTATCTTTTTCACAATGAATTTCTACCTAGCTACTTCTGTTTTTGCCTATGTTCTTTAGACGACTTCCTTTAAGTAATGCTAAGCTCAAGGCTTTATCCTTATAAAAGAAAAATAAGACGATGAAGGGAGTAATGTTCTTAGACATTAAGATGACGAGGAGTAATGCTCTTAGACATACTATAAATATGAACTAGATGAGATCCCTTCCTCCCCCCCCCCCCCTTCCCCGTCCTTTCCCTGGTTAGTCCATTAAATCTTAAATCTGCTGGAAGGACGTAAGGGGTGTTTCCCATTCACAAAAGGAAGATTATAATAAATCAATCATCAATTGGTTCTTTGATAGTTAGATTACGAATGCGAATCTTGAATTATGCTTTTGGAGAAAAAGCAGGTAAAGACTGTGAGGTATGTGGCCCAATTGCTCAAATGTGTACTACCTGATCTTGTGATTTTAGAGAATTCATTTTATTAGATTCTTGATCAAGACACTGAAAGTTGATGCTATTTGCAGCAAAATTAGGTGCTCATCATTTAGTGAAAGTTTCAGTTATTATAATTTATATCCAAAGACCAAGGCTGGTGAACTTTATAGCAGCAACTTTTAGATTCGGTTTCTAGTCTTCATAAAGAGAATTTTGGGGATGTTGAAGGATAAGGCCCATTTAGGTTTGCAACATCTTTTGACTTCTACTGCAAAGTGGTGGGCTGATGACTTATATGTGCTAGAAATTCTGTTCAGCAAAGTGGTGGGCGGATGTGATAATAGTTATAAATTATAAAAATCATTAGACGGAATTTTCAGTTCGTTTATAGATAGGACTGCAGATGGACGCGACGTCGCTACCTATTGAGATTTCGTTTCAGGATGTGTTGCCTCTCACAGTCCGAAAGAGCTATAACTAACTAGACATATTCCTGCGAGTTATTCTATATTATGCTGCTTCCTTTAGTACTTGCTTTAGCGCCTTCTACTTCCTTTCTTCCAAAAAAAAGGTTTTTGGTGACAGTTCTTAGTTCTTTTCCATTGGTATATCTTCATCCTTCCCCTGTTACTCGGAAGATCTGTTCATTGGCCTCTGTATGAAAGTAAGTCGACAAGTAATCACCGGTCCTAGTAATTGGGGACTTGGAGTATTAAGCAAAACATTCTCTTCAGCCCCATCCTTGGATCTTTCTTGATGATGAAAGTGTACAAATACCACGACTAAAATACAAGAGCTGTCCAAACCCTGTGTTTTTATGAGAATAGTAAGAAAGTTGTAGCACTTGTAGGTGAAGAAGATGATGTTTGACACAGCTTGGAAGGGGCTGCTATTTTTTCTTGGCAAGTTGGTCTCTGGAAGTAAGTGCTATTTGTTTACTTCCCTTTCAGAACTTTAAAAAGTGTGTTCTCGTAAAAAAGATTTTTGAAATGAGTTTACTTAGTCCTTAGGTGGGACATGAATTTTTGTTTTTTATTTTTATTTTTATGGAGAAGAACTACATCATTAATAATCAACCATACAACATCTACAACATCTACAGTGATGAGATAGATTTGTAAACCACAAATTTAGAGAAAATACATAACATTTACAATTAAAACAATTACTATTCTGCCTCCTAAAGCACAACTCGTACTCCATGTCTTCTACCTTGACGCGAGTTGCGAAGATTTTCGATGTATTCTCATCCTTCCAAGTAGAACCCTTCGCAATCTAAGCACAAATTGTTCCAACCGACGAGTTGATGATAAACTCTAAACACATAAGAATCGAGATCGCCTTCTGAATTATTGAAACCCTTAAAATAAATTCTCATTAATGGATGACAATATAGAACCTAAGAAAAATCTAGGAAAAACCCAGAAAATGGGAACAACCCTGAAAGTTGGGAGCAAAACAATGACAAAGAAACGAAAAGAAAACAAAAGCTGAAAAGAAAACAAGAAAGAGGGTCAGAAATAACTAATTTATTTACAGACGAGAGTATTTATGGCCTAAATGGTCAAGAAAACTAGAGTCTAGATGAGGGAGTAGGGAGAGAAAGGAGAGACAAGTGGGACATGAGTTTGAGCTTGGTAGACTTGGTAATTGTTATATGGCACCGCATACATATGAAGCTCGTTGATATTATCTCCGCTCTTCAACACTTCATTGGTCTTACATATTTGTGTTAGAGAGTTGATACCTCAATATCTTGAATTAAGAGGGATACTGTAAAAAAAAGAAGGCACCCTTAATTTTTTAATTAAAAGGATGTGGCAGATCTTTGATGTTCTGTTTGAATAGAACCCTCTAATACACAACTTTTCCATTAGCGAATTTAATTGGGAAAGCCAAGATTGCTCTAAAGCTTTAGTTGGGAAACTAGTTTTGGGATGAATTAATACAAATGATATGCTCCAAAATCGAAGCCCGGTGAAATTTTCTTGCTTTTCTGAGCTAATAGTGAATCATGCTCACATGTTTTTCTTCACCGATAGTTGGCATGTCATTTATGGAGGAAACTCTTTGTGGTGCATGAAGAGGATTGGGTGATTGGGCCAGTCCTTTGAATATTAGAGATTGGTTACAAATTCGTTTTACGGGTATTGGAAGGGTGAAGGAGAAAGTTTGTTGTGAAAAAATGCTTGGATGGCTATCTTGTGGACCATTTGGCTGGAACTGAATGGTAGAATCTGTAATGGAGTTGCATCTTCCCGAGATAGTTTATTGGATAACATAACTTATTTAGTGTCGTTATGGACAAAGATAGCTGGGGCTTTTAGTTTTCTAAAATTGGGGAGATACGGAGGAATTGGGTTAATTTGTTGTAAATGAAGTTTATAAAAAAGTTATTCTTATCAAAAATCTTATGTGATATATGCTCAAAAATTGGTTTGAGATCAGAGCTTTAACAAGATCTTGCAAACAAGTCTTTAGTGTGTTTATATGTATATGTAACATGATAAACCTTGCGTAAAATTCTTATGGAATAAGGAACATGAACCATAATTCATAAATACTGTTTCCTTGCACCATTGTCTGTTTCCCAAATTTTCCGAATCTGTCTGACATATTTATGCGTTCCATGAAACTCATATCCATGGTTGACTAGCTTATTAGCTTTCGTTCTATCAACATTCTAAATGAATGTATTTTTCATATTACGGGTTATGATTGCAGGTGAAACGATGTGCAGAGATGTCTAGAAAACTGAGGTTTTTCAAAGATCAAATCAGCAAAGCTGGCCTGTCAATTTCTGGTCATCCTGGGACGCAGCCTGATCTTGAGTTAGAGGAGTTAGAGGTTATCAATGTATCTTTAAAATAAAATGAAGGTTCACAAATATCAGTGGTGTTAGAAGCTGTTTAGTGGTGCTTTGTTTTCGGCAATATTTTACTGTAGTACTTGATAGTTTTTTTGTTTTGTTATTTGGCTTTATTTGAATTATTCAAAGGTGAGGGATTTTGTTTGGATGTCGGGGTTGGGTAGTATTGCTAGAACTATTTGGCATGTTTCAGTAAAAAAGGTGGGTGGGTAATGATATCTGTATGCTTTGTTGAGTTAATAGTGTGTCTTGTCCACATGTTTCTTCATAGTATAGTGGTTAGTTAAATTTGGAGAAGCTTGTTTGCTTTGCATGAGGAATCTAGGATTTTTTCCCTTTTACAGTTTAGACTAGCTGCAAATTTTATTTTTATTTTTTGTGGGATTTGGCAAGGAAAACCGGAAAATAAGAAGTTGCTGTGGTGCAATGCTTTTATGTCAATTATGTGGTGTGTGGTTGGAGTGGAACTCCCATGTTTGTGGGACTAAGTCTCTTATCCAGCGTCATTATGGGCTAAGGCGGCTGGGGTTTTCAAGACTTACTTGATTTGGAAGATGCGAAGAAATTGGGTTAATGTGACTTTGGTTTTTGGGTGCACAGCTTGTCCTCTTTCTTTGTACTCCTTTATCAGCTGTCAGTATAATCCCTTTTTAAAATAAAAGAAGTGTTCCTTATATTAGCAAGACTTCTATCCAGCAACATATCATATGTATACATTTTATTGGTATTCTCCCAAAGCCAAAATGGCAAATAATTCCAAAAAGGTGTTGTAAATTCAATTATGCTGATGTTCGTTGCCCTATTAATTGATACATGTTTGACATTTCCTCTTTGCAAGTACCTTTGTTATCATACCTGTTTGAACATTGTGTCTAGTGATGGAACATGCCATGTCCTAATTTCTGAATTACAAATCCACCAGACCATATAGATAATAAAGGTCTAAATAAAATTGTAAATTTGAAGTTACTAAGATAATATTATGCTGTACCTTGACTTCTTGAGGGACATAGGCTAAATTTTCTCTTCTCAGTCTTTCACATAGCTTCATCTCGGTTTCAGAATGATTTAGCCTTTTTTGTGTGTGTAGATACGACTTGCTGAGCATGAAAATGAGCTAATTGAAACAAATTCAAACAGTGAGAAGTTGCAGCAGACATATAATGAGCTTCTAGAATTTAAGATGGTCTTGCAGAAGGTATTCATGCTTGTTTCTCCGAATAACTTCTACTTTCCTTTGTGCCATTGTATCTACTCCCTATTAAGTATTAACTATGTGTCCTTAACAATTTTCTGCTTCCACAAATGCATCATGCTTTTTTTGTAAGAACTGCTGCAGTGATTCTCCATATTGTGTTAATGATAGCTTTCTTTGTCCTTCAATCTACAGTCCTATAGTGTATTTTGATATTTTCAGTTATTGTGACTGATTTCTAATATTGTTAGAATGTTTCCTTGGAAAAGTTCAGATGTCCGTTATCCAAAAAATTTCGGATCAGTTATTTCCGGATATTTGGAGCTCAAAGGTTATATAATTGATACTTTTTTGCAAACGAACAATTTTGTTGCGGTAATACTTGAAAACTTGAAAGTTGTAAGTCTTGACATTAACAATTATATCTCAAGCAACTGGTTAACTCTATTATGACTATTAAGATATTTGAAGGCAAAACAAATGCCATGCACAATATCTTGGGAGAGAGAAATAACGAAAATGTAAAGTAAATAGATCTACAACATTAAAATTACAACAAAAAAAAAAGAAATTAACAAAACTCCAGATCTATAACATTAAAATTACAACAAAAAAAATAAGAAATTAACAAAACTCCAGATCTATGAAGTCTACAACCAAGAAAAATCACTGTAGGGAAACATTTTGCTGGATATATTAGATAAAAAATTTCCCGAAACTTTTGTCACGTGCACAAGGGGATGCACATGTTACGTTGGATGTGTGGGCATATAAGAAAGGATCGTTTGAGGAATGAGATTATTAGGAAGAAAGTAGGGGTTGCACCGATTGAGTTTGAGATGATGGAAAATCGTTTAAGATGGTTTGGACATGTAAGCAGAAGATCAAGTGATGCCCCGGTTAGGAGAATAGAAGGGTGACAAAGTGATAGAATTGTAAGGGGTAGGGGAAGACCTAAGAAAACTTGGAGGAAGGTGATTGAGCACGATATGAGCTTTTTTGGGATTGAGGAAAATATGGCGTTGGATAGGACAGAGTGAAGGGAGAGAATATACATTGATGACTTCATTTGACTTATACAGCTTCTATGTTTCTGTTTCTTTCTATTTTTTATTTTTATTTTTTATTTTATTTTTAAAATTCTTTTAATTTTTTTTTAATTTTACATGCTATTTTGAAATGTACTTATTTTACTTATTCATTTATTTTAAACTTTACTTATTTTTTTATTATCTCTTACAATATTTGTTCTATTATATATATATACATTTTTCTCTTATCATACTTTCATTAATTCCACTTTCTCTTCCTTGTTTTTTCTTTTTTACTTCCTGCTCCTTTCTGGTTTGATTGGTGACAATGACGATTTCCTACGACGATTCATGTTAGTCGACCATAAATCATTTTGGGACTAAGGCTTTGTTGTTGTTGTTGTTGTTGTTGTTGTTTTGTCTTTTCTTTTGTCGGAGTACTAATTATATGGATGAGAAAGTAGTTTGGCGACGACAAAGTTGGTTGGAGACGGAGTTAACACTCTTCTACACTTGTCAAACGGGTCGGGTCGGGTCGTGATAAATTTCTTTTGGGTTCGGGTTCATTCGGGTCAGTCACTTTCGGGTGCAGAGTTTTCGGGTTCAGGTTGAGCCAACGAATACCTTTTTCCTACTATCAATTTAGATGATAAAAATCATAAACTCATGTTGCAATAAAACATACGGAGTACAAAATAAACGACATGATTGATGTATTCACTCATGGCCAAATTCCAACGTAAACGATTTAATTCCAAACCTTCCAAAAAAACCATGCTGATTTTAAAGCACAAGCTAATTTGAACATACTAACTACTCCCTCCGTCCCAGATTAGTTGTTACACTTTTCTTTTTCGTCCGTCCCAGATTAGTTGTTACACTTCTAAATTAGGAATGACCCCACAATTATTATATTGTCTCTCTCTCTTCCCACTAACTTTTTTTTTGTCCCCACACCCTCTCTCATTCAATTAAAAAAATACCCCACTAACTCCTATCACATCTACTTTTTCAATAAAATAACAATTGATAACCAAACAACCACTTATCACCTAAAACTTTGTGAAAAGGTAAGTGTAACAACTAATCTGGGACGGAGGGAGTAGTAATTACTCCATCCGTCCCTTAATACTCGCCCCGCTTTCCTTATAAAGTCGTCCCTTAATACACGCCCCGTTTCTATAAATGGCATACCTTTACTAATATTCTATGTTGCTCCGACACTTCTCCGTACGGTGGGTATCGGTGTCGACACGACCCGACCTGCGACACGACGCTCGACACGTGTCCGGGAAGGTGTCGACTCCGGTGTCGGAAAAGGGTCCGAAAGGCCGTGTCGAAATCGGGAGAAGAAAAGAAAGAATAAAAAATTCGTAGTGGAGAAAAGTAGAAGAAGAGTGAAGCTTAACGCCGGTCCGCCATGGATGTTTGAGCGCCGGACCGCCATGGATGTTTGAGCGCCAGAAGAGAGAGAGTTTGTGATTCTTGGAGGGTAGGTGGGCAACCTTTTCCTTTTAATATAAATAAAAACAGGTGGTAACTAGGGAGGGGATATTACTTCGTATATGTTTACTGTGGGAACTGGGAAGTGGGCCTGTCATCCTATGATGCTCGGACTCGGCTCACCACCCCTCCGTACCGGTGTCGACACGACGCGACCCGGGTGCGGACACGGAATCCGGATCGGACCCGCCGGAGAGAAAGTGGACTCGGCACTCTTTAACCCTAGATCTAAAAATTGAGAAGAGAAAACAACAAATCAAGAGCCGAAACCTTAGGGCTTTTGTTCGGCCAGAAATTCCGAGTTGATCGGACCACCGAGTTGTTGGTTTTCTTCTCCGGCGAAGGGTGGTTGTCGACATTAGCAGAATAGCAGGTTCGACTTTTTTGAAAAAAAATATCTTCGACATTAGCAGAATAGCAGGTTCTGATTTTCGGTTTTAATTTTTTTTTACTTTTTAATGTGGGGTTGGGTAGGTGGAAGAAAGTGACTTATTCCCATCTACCTCTTTTTCTGCTTTTTAACTTTATTAGTGGGTATTCTTGAGTCTTGAGTCCTTTGCCTCTTTTTCTGTTTTTACTTTATTTGATAATATGAGCAATAAAGTATGGTATTTTTATTTAAGGAGTTTGACTTCTCACTTAATACTTAATTATATATATTGAGAAAACTACTATAATCAGTACTTTTTTTAAAAAAAATCTGCAAATAAAAAATAAAAAATCTTTATTTTGTTTTTGCATTGCCGTGTCCCCGAGTCCAAATATAAGTTTCGGACCCTTTCAAAACGTGTCCCCGAGTCCTTGATTTTTGAGTTTCTCATGTCCGACACTCGGATCCCTTACCCGGGTCCGACACCCGTACCCGAGTCCGAGCATCCTAGCTGTCATCTGTGGGAAATCATTACCCAAAAGTTACTTTTGACAGCTTTTTCTATTTTTTTTATTTATTACTCCGTATATGTTTACTTTTTAGGGGATATTATACGTTTACTTTTCAACTCTTTATATTTTTAAACCCTTTCAAAGACTTTTTATCTTGTTTTGTAATTTTAATTTTACTATTTATTAATATTTTAATCTTTATCTTTTTAATTTAACAACTATTTTTAAAGTGTCGGGTAAAAAAAAGCGACACTTTGTAGAGGAGGCGTGTCTAAAATACAAGTCAAGACACTCCTTTGACCGTGTCAGAGTGTCTGCAAATATTTGGATCGGAGTGTTAGATACTACGACACCTTGTCGGACACGACACCGACACCCATGTCTGAGTAGCATAGCTAATATTATATCATTTCTTACTTAACCATGGACCCACATATATTCCTTACTTCTTAAAAAAAATTCAATCCTCACCCACCCTACCCCATTCCAACCCCTTTATTTGACACTTTTCCCACTAACTATATTAAAAAAATACCCCACTATCAACTACAACCTAATAAATTAATAAGTCAATTAAAATGCCTAAAACTATGTGCCGGTCAATCTGGGGCTAGTATTAAGGGACAGAGGAAGTACTAGTAGTGTCCGATGAAGCTTAATACAAAAAAGTTCTCCAAATTGCCAAACCATAGTCAAACAATGTTAGCAATCAAGAGGCAATCACGTTGTAACTTGAATTACGCTTAATCATAGATGGAAGATCTGAGTCCCTTTATAAACTGAACGTGAAGTTTTTACATTCTACTAAATAAAATCCCATTTTTTTAATTCAATGGGATTATTTTTTATAAAAGAGAATAATTTAATCAATAGGCATACAAGACAACCAATTCTTCTAAACACTCAGATTGCGAGTCAATAACTCAATATTCTGCAACATCCATAACAAATATTCCAATAACGACCTCGCAACCAATTATTGTGGTCTGGAGAGACTTCGTAACATAGACAGTGTTTGAGAGGAAGAAGTGGGTGTTTGAGAGGAAGAAGCACAATGTTTGAGAGGAAGGAGCAGAGAGGAAGTAGGCGGCTACTATACACAGTTGGGTATTTAGGTTAATTTATGTTCTTTTGTGCAAAATAAAAGGCTCATGATTTAACCTCTCAACCCGACCAACCCGGTCTTGACCCAAAAATTTCAGGTTTTACGTGTTCGGATAAAAACGGGTTTCAGGTCATAAAATCTTGTTCAAGACCCGCTTTTTAGGGTCGGTTTCGGGTTGGGTCAGTTTTTGACGGGTCTACACTCTTCAGAGTATGTTCTAAATTGCTACGAGAAAAATGGAGACGTTCTCTTGCTTTGAATAATGGGATCATGGACTTTTTTAATAGCTTCAACAGTTGAAGTTATTGACGGTTGAGCATGCAACTTCAAACTGATGTTAGATACAGGAAACAGTTGTCGTCACATTGTTGCAGAAGCGGTGTTTAATGGATGAATGGAGTGGATATGCCGATATGCGTGATTTAAAAATAAAATCATTAGAGTAAGGCCAAAAGGATTTACTCCTCGCTGGAATGGACCAAACGCGTCAGGCATAATGGTTCTATAAAGGTTTTTTTAACATATTTTAGTTTAAGTATCCATTCAACATAATTGACCAAATATATCATAAAATAAGTGGTTATATATGTGATAAATAAAATAATATGTTTCATTAGGTACATAATTAATTAGTAACATAATTTGGGCAGTTCTAGACTGAACGGGGAGAAACGTTTTGATGCGGCGAGGGCATGCTTTTTGTGGCATTCTGTAACGGGGTTTCATAGAGCGGAACCTCCAATATGTTCTGCAATGGAACTGCCAAGTTGTAAGTCCATGGTTGGACAGCATGCTGTTGAATCCATTATAAAGCCTTCTTTTGACATTCAACAATCGGAAGAATGAATTTTTATGCAGATTCAGGATGGAGTTGGTGCATTTAATGTGGTAGAATCCAGTCCAATGCAACTATGACAGTATCTTATTTTGGTCAGGGACAAGGGTTACCAATGGAAGGAAAAAAGTAAAATATTGCCCTCCAAGTTGTTTGCTTCCTAACCCAACCATTTGTCTCTCTGTTGAAATATGGTCTCGATCATTTGAATGATGCTCATTCTCATTTCTTTCTACAACGAGTTGTTCTATTTGGTCAACCTATAGTGCTCAACTTGTTATGTACACAAGTAGTTGTGTGCTGGTGGTTTGATTTTTCCACATTGGTCAATGTCTTTTCAACTTGGTCGAACAATTATACATTACCTGTCAAGACATGTACATTGTAAAATTTGAATTGATGAGTTAAATACTCGTCTCTTGACCTTTTTTCTTCATTGATCAACCAGGCCGGAGCCTTCCTTGTACCAGAAAAGAGTTCTGCAGTTGCAGAAGAAACGGAATTAGACGAGAATATTCATTCAAGTGATGATTATGTTGATACAGCATCTTTACTAGAACAGGTAACTACATGTCTGGCCATCTTTTATTTTCTCTCAATTTAGCTTGTAGTTATAGTTTCTGATGAAAGAAGATCAATTGTCAGGAGATGCGTGGAACACCAGTACAATCCGGTGTCCGGTGTATGTGTGGAATCATATGTAAATCCAAGGCTCTTAAATTTGAGCGGATGTTGTTTCGTGCCACAAGAGGCAACTTGCTTTTCAATCAGGCTCCAGCTGATGTTTATATTACAGATCCTACTACATCCGAAACAGTCAGTATCTTAGAAAATTCCAGTAGCTATATTTTCTTGTTCCCTACTTCAATTTGCCCACTTCTTTTAAAACCCACATCATTTGAAAATAACTTCTACTATTTCTCGTTAAATACTTTTCTACGTCTTTTCTGTTTTTGGAAATAGTCTGTCTACAAGTCTTGTTACAGGTGAAACTGTTAAAGTCATCTCTACTCATTTTCCGGCTCTATTAGTAATTTAGTAGGGAGTTGCATTTTGGTTTATCGTTGTTGCTGCTATAATGGTTATTAATCTTATTATCGATTAGAATGCAAGCTATCTGAATATAACCTTCTCTATGGGGAGAATACATTTCTCATTGTTGTGCTTCCTTTTGTTGAAGGGTTTGTCACAGGTTATTTCTGATTTATGCTGCATGATTTCTTGAATATCTCTTGCAGGTTGAGAAGACAGTATTTGTTGTATTCTTCTCTGGAGAGCAAGCAAGAATGAAAATTTTGAAAATCTGTGAAGCTTTTGGTGCTAATTGCTATCCTGTTCCTGAAGAGATAAACAAACAAAGGCAAATTTACAAGGAAGTGAGTCTGATGCTGGACACTTCCTGTTTTTTGCTTCCATTTTTTTAATGTTTGTTCTGGTAGACAGCTTCTGCTTTCTTTTGCTTGAGACCTTACTCATTTTTTTTTGCAAAATACATAATTTATTTACTAATCTAAAAAATAAATGAGTAGATCAATAGACTAGGGGCTTAAAAAATTGACAACTAGCCATAGTGTAAGACCATAATTACGACTAGACCTGTCGACTAGGTTGGTAAAGTTGAATTTTAGGTTGGGTATTTATGTATTTGGATGACTTGCAGGACAGGAGTTATGTTTTTGGACTGTATTAATGCTTGATTGTAAAATTGTCATTCAAAATTTTCAGTTTTAGGGGGTTAAGGCGCTGTTTTCCATTTTAGTGGTACAAGTGACATTAATATGACTATTTTCTACATACACACACACACACACACACACATATATATACTTCTATATTAAGAAAGCGAGTTCTTACTCTTGAGTTATGGTATTACTTGGCGTTTATTATGGTTTTCCTATTTCTACGAATTCTGACACTTACTGTAATTATTTTCAGTCAATTTAATCAAAATATTTGCTTCTACCAATATTTAACGTACAAAACAATGAAAGTATCTTGACCTATCAACTCATGACGTCATCCAGTCTAACTTGTTCAGGTCATTCTGGTGCAGTTCATTTTGGCTCGTGGGCCATATATCCATGTTAAATGATCCATAGTTCAGCTCAGTTTCTTGGGTAGAATTTCATTTTTCATTCTCTATTTGTAATTATGACTATTGTTCTGCTAGTGCCTATTAGTTGTTCGATCCCCAAAATCGCTCTAAGTTATTTCTTGACAACACCAAAGAACAACACCCCCCTCCTCCCTGTAAAAAGATAAAAATCTTCTGAATGCTGTGCTCCTTAGCTTTCTTTTCCAATGTACTTCACATGGAAAAGCTCTTAGTTAAAGAGGATGGATGACATGGGTCTTCTTTTCCCCTTTCACTGAGATGTATTACACAAATATGAAGCAAGTTCTCTATAGAAAAAAACTACAAAGATGGATGCGTCTGCTTTTCCCCTCTCGCCAAAATGTATTACACAGGCAGTTAGTTTAGTTTTCAAATCTGGTCCAATTGTTAGTATTGTTTTCTAAGTTAAAAATGGTCTGAGAAGCTTTTAAGATATGAAAGGGATCATTTGATCAATATTTCTTAAATGGAATGTTCTTTTGTTGGATGAAGTTATGAAGTGGTAACCACCTCTCTTCATTTGTCCTATGGACTTGAATCCCCCAATTAGCTCTCTACTACTTCTTGAATATACAATATATTAATAATTTTCCTTAAGTTCAAATCAAAGAGCCTCATTGCAGTTATTGACGGAATGGTATAGTGTAGTAGTTTAAATTGGTGAATTCCTTGGTTTATGTGATCCTATGTTATGGAGACTGGATATTACCAGATGTTCCCTGCAGCTGTACTCTGTAGTCATATGCTTGGTTGTTTTCTGATTATGAAAATAATTTTCTAATACTCCCTCTATCACAATAAGTGTAACAGTTGATAATGCACGGATTTTAAGAAACTTATTTGTTCTCATTATTTAAATACAAGTGGGTACTTGATATAATAAACGAAGATGAGTGGAGTAATATTTTATTCACACATAGAGAGCAGATAAATTAAAGCAAAAGGTAGTGGAGTAAGTTAGAGGAGAGAGAAATAATAAAAGAATAGGAAACGGGTAGGTGGAAGGAGAGAGAAAGTACAAAATATTAGTTAAAGTTGCCAAAAAATGGAAGTGATGCACTTATTCCGAAATGGCCCAAAAAGACAAGTGTTGCACTCATTTTGAAACGGAGGGAGTATGATGAACCATGCTGTTACTGAACATGCTAGCTGAATATGGTTATCATCTTTTCTACCATGAATCATCCAATAGTGAAAAGAGATCCCAACTCACAAGAAATGATGGACCTCTGTTTGTGTCTTTGCAGGTTTCCTCGCGGTTGGGTGAATTGGAAGCCACACTTGATGCTGGTATTCGTCACCGCAACAAAGCCCTGGCTGATGTTGGCTTCCATCTAACAAGATGGATGAATTTGGTAATATATGTTGATATTTCTAGGTCCGCATAAATTACTGCTTTTAAACTGGAAGCTCTTTGTTCATTGTCTAACGGTAATCAGAACCTCCTTCACGGTGGCATGAAAAGTTTAAAATCTGTTTGGATGATGCTATTACTAGCCATGTTTACATATTACGTGACAATGGACATTGTTAATTATGAAGATTTGAATTGCATATGCTCATGCTCATGTAATGGAGGCAAAACTTTAGAATCTTTAGGGTTTAGATTAATTTGGAGAAAAACCGATTACATAGAGTGCCAATTTGATATTGTGAGGAGTCAAAAAGGATATCGTACCATCAGATGGCAAGGAGTTTCCCATAATTGACTATAATAAGTTCTCACATCTTCGAAAGAAAATCTTTAGGGAATGTTTCTGTATTTTGGGTCGGTTGTACAATGGATTGGATATATTAACCAAGATGTGACTCATGGAAGTTTGGTGGCACAACCTGGAGAACAACAACTTGGATATTGTGTGACCATAGAATACCTAACCTGGATATTGTGCGACCATAGTGTACCTAACTTGGATATGTACCTAACTTGGATATTGTACGACCATACCTACTGTAAGGTTAAAGGGAAATTTCTATAGGATGGCGGTTAGATCAGGGTTGTTATAGGCATTTAGGCACTGGCCGAGCTAGGAAGGGGTGGGTTGGGGCAAGCCACCCCTGCAAGACTAATGAAACGGTTATAGTATTAAGGAAACTAAGATTACAACAAATATTCCCTTCTCAAGTGGTTAAGCGCTTGCCTCATAGGTACCGATGATCTCCTAAATTATAGGTTCGAATCCTAATGGCTGTGCCGTTTGGCTATTTTTTCCCCTCCGATATTCTTTCAAACTCATTTTCTTGGTGTTGTTCAACAGAAAACCATGTTATTAACACGAAAATTTTGAAAAGTATCATATTTAGTCTTTGTTTATTTGTAAAATTGTTTATTAATGTTATAAGAACTTTGGTTTTGAGTTTTTGACAGTTCTCCCCCCCCCCCCCCCCCAGATTTTTGGATATTAGGAGGACGATTGGAGGTGCGGATATGAAGGATGAGATTAGGAGAACTTATTATGTTGTTTTTGGGGTGAGACTGAGCAGAAGATGCAATGGTGAGGAAAATGGAGAGTTGGGATTCTAGGGATTCTAGAAGAAGTTGAGGGAACATACATATGGCACTTGATAGAACTGAATGGAGGAGGAGATGAATCTTTGGTTTATGCAGTCAATACCATCCTATTGAGATTATTGGATTGATGCTTTGAGATTGTTGTTGTGTTTTGTATGCATATTTGATATTTTTTCTTTTATTAATAATAAGCAATTGTGTCCACCAAATTATATAAAAAAAACCTTACTTTTATGTACTCTTTTAAAATGGTTGTTGTATATAGATCTAGTAAAAAGACCCGAGGGGGTGTCACCCTTGTAGTACAGGAGGGCTAAAGACAAACCTACTCATTCCCTCAAGCTATCATGTTACAATTTATTTACAAAACAAGAAAAGTCAAGTTCTGGTCAACACCTTGTGCTTGATTCCAGATATACCTCAAAAAAGGAACTTAAACTCTTGACATGAACAAACTGTACCCTCAAATGCTGCTAGTTTCTTATTTATAAAAACATGAAAATTCAAGTGCTGGTCAAAACCTTGTGCTTGACTCCAGCTACTTCAAATAAAGGAACTTAAATAATTGTGAGCAAACTGTGACCTCGAAAGCAGCCTCAAAGGCAGCTGGTTTCAATGTATCCAAGTGGACCAATCCAAGTGCACACCACTAAGGTAGTGTTTGACCTAGCTTTTGGAAGTGTTTCTCCACTTTAGAAACAAAGCAGATGATAATTAGAAGTCGTTTCAGATTCTTCAAGAGCCCAAAATTGTTTCTAGGGAGTCCAGAAACAGAAGCTCTAAATTGTAGCTTCTTGAAAGTGTTTCCTGTAGAGCCATTTTATCCCCTTCAATGAAACTTTTGATGGACTCTAATCAGTCTAATTCCCTCAAGGTATATTGTAATGACCCTCTGTCCCCGTAAATGATTTCTGGTTGACCTCGACCACCACTGCTTGGTGCCTTTGTCCTCTTCCTCCTTTCTTCTCCCCTCTGTCTTGTTATACCATGGAAGAACTTTGATTTCTAGATCGGTTTTAGATTTGTTAATTTAGTTGCTAAACATGTTATGGGGTTTTTTGTTTTTAATAGTTGAGGCCTAAATTTAGAAAAATCTAGCATCTGATGGTTTCCTGGTTATTAGTGATGGCGTAATTGCCATAACATTGTTAAAGTTTTGTGTAAAAGCTTTTTTTTCTATATTTTTTTTATTAACTACTAAATTACTAATATTTTTTTTAATCAGTAATCACTATAATATTACACTGTTATCCCGTACTAGTTATGTTCATATATAAATATTCAACAAATTACTATATGTTTTTTTTTTAAAAGAATAAATCACAGGTCAAAAACCCAAAAATGTGAAATAGCGCAAAAAAAAAAATGTAAACGTGTCTTTGTTTCTTAGAAATACTTAAATTTTGTGGCCAAACAATTCTGTTTTTCTAAAGTGTTTCTCTAGAATTGTTTCCGTAGAACTATCTCTAGCAAAGAAAAGTTGTTTTTCATAGACCCTATACTGCCAACAGAACCTTCTTTCACATTTCAACAATCCAGCATTTCAGCCTTTTGTCATCCTTGGATTTCAAGCCAGATGAACATGGTTGGCTGAATCCAACTTACCCGAAACAAGCCTGAGTATCAAAGAGAAAGACCTTCATCATATCTGGTGTTTGGATTCCTCTCATTTGTGTTGTTATTTAAGTTCTAATATCAGAGAAAACATTCATAGGTAAGAAGAGAAAAAGCTGTATATGATACCCTGAACATGCTGAACTTTGATGTGACAAAAAAATGCCTTGTTGGAGAAGGTTGGTGCCCAATATCTGCAAGAAGTCAGGTAATACTCTCTTTTTCTAATGTACGATGTAGTATTGAAATTCTTTGAAGTAAAATTATATGTTCTCGTAAATATTCAGAATGTATATTTAACAGATTCAGGAGGCTCTACAGCGTGCAACATTTCACAGTAATTCACAAGTGGGCATAATATTTCATGCGATGGATACAGTTGAATCACCTCCAACGTACTTCAAAACCAATCGTTTCACAAATGCATTTCAAGAAATTGTTGACGCATATGGGTGAGTTCATTATTAGCTGTGTGACCTGTGTCTTCTTGTTATCAACTGTTAGAATAGAAGTAAGACTTTGTTGTCCTGGGTATCAGAGGTCCTAGACCTCCTATTGTCATTCTGCCTATCATGGAGGAAAGCGAAAAAGGGATAAAGTATGTAATGTTATTCATAACAGTAACTTATCGAATAACAAAATCTGACATTGTTGGGTTTAGTGGGTGTCCAGAATTTCATTCCCAAAAGAATATGAAACATAAAGTTTGCTACAAACCAAACTAACAAAAGAAGCTTTCCTGTGTTATATTAAGGATATACTTCCAATCTTATAGGAAGGATGAAAGCAAAACCATCATTTGTAACTTACAAAATGAGCAACTGCTTATCACAATCAGTAGTTCTACACAAAATTTTAAAGACTTTCCTTAACGGCTTGATCAACTGTGAACTGAGCTTTACCAAACACCTTGTTGTTTCTTCGCCTTGAAATGCAATAATCAGTCTCTGCATATGCCATTTAGAGCAACCTGCTAGCAGCAGATTTCTTCTTAGCCATTTTGATTGCATTAGCTAATTCTTCAGTCATATCACTGAGAGCCCTATTATACTTCATCAAATCGAGCACTCTTCTCCATATATCAGCAGAGTAACTGCATATGAAGAATAGACGATGCACTGACTCATCAGTCTGCTGACACAAAACACAGCACTGATCCACCTGAATTCCCCAGAATGCTATTCTCCATAGTGCTTAGTCTGTTCTGTTTAGCCAGCCATAGAATAAATAAACTCTACGACTAGCTTTATTGCTGCACACCACTCTTCTCCAAGCCACTTTCTCAAAATCACCTCTAAAAGCATTCATTATATATCAAGGAGTCCAAACCACCAGCTGTATTCACATAGTCCTCGCAGTTCAAGATTTTTACCAACCCTGAAGCAGGTTGAGGATGTGTTACCCCTTATGTAAATTACATTATTAAAATAGTACTTCGTATATGTGTAATCAGCCTACAGTGGATTTTTTTTTTTTGGATCTAAGTGTGAAGTGTGAACTATCTTTCACAATGTTCTTGTTCCTTCAGATTCTCCTTTGTTCTCTTCTAATTAGTCCCTCTGTTCCTGGAAATTCTTCTCATTTCCCTTGGGCACATATGTCGATGAACATTTTGTATTGTTAATACCTCTATTACATGTTAGAAAAAAATATGAATTTTGATATTCTTAAAATACTCATTTAGACGAATCAAATAAGACCTACATGACTTTGTTTTTTCTTATGTATTGGAAATTTGGAAGAATTAAGAAGATTCTCTTCCATTGTGAATAGTTCAAGATTCCAAATGGGAAGAACTTTGTGGAACGGAGAGAGTAACTTTTAAATTTGGAGCTTTAACGAGTATAAGTGCGAGGACCTTTAATTTATAATTGTTAATAACTAGAACCGGAATAAAGCAAGAAAATATTTTGTACTGTAGTATATTTCTGGAAATATTGCCTACAACCACCTTTATTTGTTTTTTATTATCTAAAATGTTCTAATAAAACATTTTTGTTAGATAAAACCACTGATTACCAGATTCCGGGTAAAAATTCGACTTTTGGGTTCATCTCCCTCCTCTTTTACCCGCACTTTCGCTTTGTGACCTTATATCCCACTGTAAATTAGCTTATGTAATCCCACTCAACCAAAAAGAAACACTAATTTCTCTAAAAAATGTACTCTGATTTCTACCTTAATTCGATAATCAAACATTAACACGCATGTACCCCTACTTGATTCACAAGGTCTAAGACACATTGAGGCAAACAAGATAAAAGGGTTTAATGGTATTAGTGTTTGACAATATGATGGTGATGATGATGCTAAAGGAAATCTTTGGTAGTTTTGCTAGATCATGCGCGCAAGAGCACCCACACTAGAATCATATAGTAGAGGAAAAACAAGGAAAACACCATAATAGACAAGCTGCTAAAATTTTATTAGGGTTAAAATAAATATCGACAGTCTCTCATAATCAGTCAACAAACAATAAAAATATTGTTTATTTTATATATAAAATTACAAAAGTAGACTAAGTGAATAAGGAAAGTAACAAAATGATTAAACATATTTTATTTTTGCTATAAAATATAAAATCATAAAATAATGGGTATTACATACCGTATAACTCTGTTTTTGTGGGGTCGGTAATTACTATTAGGAACATGTTTAGAAAACATATCAGGTTCACCCCTATACATATTTCTAACAAAGCAAACATGCATGCGCATTCACATTTACACTAACATCTCTTAAATTGCACTTGAACGTAGCACATCAAGGGTTACTCTTCAACGCTTTCACTTGATTGAATTGAAAGTAGAGTGTGTGAATAGTGTAAACACTAAATGGTTTCTTCTAAACAAATAGAGGAAGTATAAAGCAAACATATACATCTACTATTGGATCTGTAGGCTGTTGTTCTTTGAAGAATATCAACATAGTAGTTTTCCTTATTGGCTATGAGGCATTTAAATGGGTGGATGTCAACTAAGCTTAGTTGGTAAAGTCTTAAAGGGTGATACCAAAGACCTGAGATCGAATCTCGTCTACATCATTTGTCGCTTGCCCTTTGTGTCTCTCTACACCAAAACAAATGATGCATTTAAATGGGGATTTTCAATGGCTTGTGGTCGAATGCTTTGTTGCTCAGACTTTTTATTTCACTTCAAGTACGTGTGTTGTTACCCAACACTCGGACTTTGGAATGATACGTAGACACTTCATTTTTGTTCCAAAATCATGCGAATTTTCGTAAAAAGAGGAAACATACTCAACCCACATAATTTTCACATGAAGTGACTTAGATACCAAGTAGTGACTGAAGTTCTTTTTCCTCTCCAATCGAGTTCTAAATGAATACTTAATTTACAGTGTTGCTAGATATCAAGAAGCCAATCCTGCAATTTATACTGCAGTCACTTTTCCGTTCTTGTTTGCTGTTATGTTCGGGGACTGGGGTCATGGAATATGCCTGCTGATGTTAGCATTGCTCCTCATAGCCCGAGAAGGAAAGCTTAGTTCACAGGTACAACCTTTTCCTGGGTTTTGGCACTTTTCGTTTAAATGGTTTTCTCTGTCTCCTCCTATAAAAAAAAGTTAATTTTTTTTTAAAAAATATTGACTGCGTACTTTTTATTCTTGTTCAAGAGTCTCTGTATGAATTTGATTTTAGTCAGTTTAAAGTAGTGTATCTCCACATTGAGTTCACATATTCTGTTGTATACTACTATGCTAGTATTGATTTTATGAGATTCAAATTGAAGAAAATTGTCTGGCTTTAACACACATATGAACTATGTCAGTGCTTGTAGATCACTCAAACTACAAGAAATTTCTTTGATGAGATTGAGATCCTACAAGTTCTCTACTGTAACAAAGCAGACATACAGACCATCTTCCTAAACAGTTTTCTTAGTTTTGCCTGTTTTTTCTTTTTTTTTGAAGGGTTAAGTTTTTGGATATTTTGCATGTGACTATCCTTACTCTGCAAGTCTAACCACCTTAATTTGCACTTTTTTACCTTTTGCAATGTCCACTGTAAGCTTGAGTCAATCGGGGGTTTAAAATTGGCATAATACACCGATTTTCATATATAAAAAGGTGCCATCAGATAAAAGAAAATGATGTATTTCCTTCGTCTTTCAACATCATTTGACTTTTTACACTATTTATCTACTAACTTTTACCATATTATTACTAATATTAATATGTAGTAAAAAAAATAAACATCGCTGTTTTAAATCGTTTTTTGGGTCTATCTCAATGTATATTATAACAATCAATGTTGTTAACATATTTTACTAATATATAACTAAAGATATTAATGGACAAACTTATTCATTGGCAAGCGTGTGCAATCAAAATGTGTCATCTATTGAGAAACAGAGGAAGTTTAAGGCTATTTATTGTTGAAATCGATTAAGTAATCTTTTTGTAGATTAGTAACTCTTAGTTAACTAAAGGCAGTGCATTACATTCAAACAATGCTAAGGAAAAAAAAACAAATTTCTTTAGATTCTGAAACTATTTCTTTTTCTTTTATGTGCATACATCCATATGAAACATTGTTTAGGGAACAATTTGATTTTTCAAGTAGTCCATGTTCAAGACTTTAAAACCGGGTAATATCTGAAAGGCTTGGGAAAGTATTTGGTAAAAGAGTCCCATACACTTCATCCCAGATAAAATACCAATATCTTTTTACGTATTTGGGTTGTATCCCTCACATTGAGACCTAACAACAGGCAGTAAATTTTTTTGTTCTCTGAAGGACTCTTGACTTCACGTTTAGTCGTTTTTAGGAAATAAGCTGATCATCTCACCAAAGTTACAAGACATTTTGCTGGGATTAGCAAAGTAGATCCTGGTCAACTATGATTTCAGTAACTAATGTTTATCAAAAACTTGTCTGGAAAATTTGCCTCATACTGACATTTATAGTTACGACCTAAAACTCTTGGGGGGCGTTTGGTTGGGGGTCTTCAGGAAAGGGAAAGAGAATCAACTGTCATGATTCCCTTTCTTGTTGTTTGTTTGACCATTTCAATCATTCCCTTTAACTACTTGATTCCCCAACATCCCTCTACCATGATTCCCCCCACCCCCCCAAGGAATCACCCTAACCCCCAAACTCCTCTTCATCCAACCAACTTAACTACCTTGACCAACCTTGACCACCACTCAACCACTCGCCCCTCTCCCCCAAAACCCACTGAACAACCACACCACCACTTGCGCCGCTGAACAACCACACTACCACACAATCACCTGCTCCACCCCTCCAAAACCCCCAAAACCCATTGAACAACCACCGTACCACCACCCACCGAAACCACCATAACACCACCCAACAACCCACGTGAGCCACTGAAACCACTATACAACAACTAAAACAACCCTAATACAACCAAAATCATCTAAAAAACTACCTATAACAAACCCTAATCTCGCCGGGAAAACTAGATCTAGAAAATAGAGGAGAGAGAAAGGGGGAAGGGGCGGCGCATGGGGTGGGGAGGCGGTACTCGTAATGGGCGTAATGGGTGGGTGGGGAGGCGGTAGAGTGGGGTGACGGTAGAGTGGTGGTTGTAGATTGAGGGAAGGGGTGGTGGGAAGAATGGGTTTCCTTTTAATTTTTGTAAACCAAACAACTTGTGATAATCTAGGGATTTCCTTTCCATTCCTTTTCAAACCCTTTGTTGATTCCATTCCCTTTACCCCGTGTGAACCAAACGGCCCCTTGGTAATTATCCCTGCATATTGGTTGATGTAGCCGGGTAACCCTCCCTCTCTCTCTCTCTCTCTCTCTCTCTAGTCAAGTTACTTGGATTAGCTTTCCCATTTCCCTCTCTCAATTAATGGTACTTTTGATCTACGGACCTCTCTTGCACACATAACGACGTATACTATCCGGTGGACGGATTGAAATGTTGGATGACCACTTTTTGTTATCAATATTACTCCTCGCCTTAAATTTAATATCGAAAGACTTTGTCCGTTAAAATATCTTACTAGGTATGAAAACTAACTAAGATGACTTGTTTCCTCTACTTCCAGATATTGTGTTTAACTTTTAGAAGCTTTGCTTCTGTTCTATGTGTTTCTGTGTGCTGTAATGTTGGAGTTCTATCCATATAATTAATGTATATGTGCCCTCTGTTTTGTGTTAAAAAAAAGTCACTTGTTAGACTCTTTCAAGTTTCAAGTTACTACCCTTATTTTAAACTCTTTGATTTACCTCCTGCATGGTTTAGAATCAGCTATGGCATGTAAAGCAATCAACATCATTCGTGAATACCATCTCTCTGTTTGACACTTCTATGTTTTTTCTTTTGGTATTTTTGTGGAAACTGGTCCTGAAGTTAAAAAGTTTTCCACAAGAAAAAGAAAAGGCTTGAAAGATTTCCAAACTAAGGCAGTTTATGTTATACTACTCCCTGGCCTTAACTATTGTAAACCATTTTTGTTCCAAGTATCAAGCTAGAATGGGTTATGATAAATCAGGCACCGTGTAAATTTTGTCATGATCCTCTAGACCATAGTGTTATGAAAATATTATCTCCAATTGGGTGAAAAATTGTATCAAGGTAATTCAAGCATACCCTTTTGAGAATGAAATTGAGATTAAGAACTTTGAATATTCTTATTTTGGTGATCTTATGATCTCTTTTAGGCTACTTGTTTTGTCATTCTTCCTGGATTTTTTTATTGGATTATAATTTTTAAGAATAATGTTGTTGATGCCTGGACATCCTAGATCCCTACTATATCGTGGTCTATATTACGCCGCTATACTTGTAGGAGTAGGACCCTTCTCTGGCTGTTGAAAATCAAGATTCTTCTTTTATGAGTTCTTGTTCTTCAGCTGTCGAAAATTCCTTAGCTGATCTTCTTTTATCTTCTCTTCCTTTGTCAACTGTTTTTCAGTATCTCTTCTCTTCATCCTAGCTCTTTGATTTCCTCGTGATGTCCCACATGGAAACTGTAAAGGTTCCGTTGTGATTTGCTTCAATTTCTTTTACTAAGACTTATCTTTCCATGCAATTTTTACTTGCAGAGACTGGGAAGCTTTATGGAAATGCTATTTGGTGGGCGCTATGTGGTCCTTCTTATGGCTGTTTTTTCAATTTACTGTGGGCTGATCTACAACGAATTCTTTTCTGTCCCATTCCATATATTTGGCCAGTCTGCATACAAATGCAGCGATGCAACATGCAGGTAATCGAGAAAAATGTTTGTTGCCTATATAGCTATCTAATATTTCACAAAAATAATGATGGATCGAGTGCGGCCAAAGGCCTTAAGTTTACATGTTCGCTTGTTGAGCACGGAAAAACCATATTAACCTTCTTCATTGTCAGCTTGCAAATAAAAAGGTTATAATATTGTATTAATCCAACCGATATACTCATTAATTAATAGATATAACTAATAACTACTCCCTCTGTATTTATTTAAGGGATACACTTGCCTTTTCCGGCCGTATTTATTTAAGAATTACACTTGCCATTTTTAGTAACTTATCAACTCCACCATCTAATTAAATAATCTATCTACACCCCACCCCCACCCCCTAAAATGGCATGGTCCCCACTTGTTTTACTTATTAAAATATCTATCCAATCCCACTTGTTTTATTACTTTATTTCATTCAGTTCTTTTTCATAATACCCGTGCCCGGCCAAGTGTATCCCTTAAATAAATACGGAGGGAGTACTATCTGAAAAAAACAATCAAGTTCTCGTTTAAGATTTCTTGTTCTGCATCAATATAATTCTTTTCTGTTATATTTCCTTGTTGACAGTGTCAATCAAATCTTTCTCGTTACACAACAAATGGTTTATCTCATAATCAATTCTATCGTTTCAAACATGACATATTGATAAGATGTTAAATTATCAGAGAGCAGGGTCAATGATTACTCAATTCTCGGCAGGTGGTTTTCCTTTGGATGTAAAAGGGAGGACAAGTAAATTTTAGGACCTTTTCGGTCTATTGAGTGAATGAATGTGTTGATTAGTTAGTAGGTGAAGGCAACTTAAAACCTGATTGGCAAACTTTCCTCCCCAATTTTTTTTTAGATTTTATTTATTTATTATAATGCCACTTATATATTTATTTTGTTTTATATTTTATCAGTGATTCTTCTACGACTGGTTTAGTGAAATTTCGGGATCCCTACCCATTTGGTGTAGATCCCAGCTGGCGTGGAAGCCGTACAGAGCTACCATTTCTTAACTCACTGAAGATGAAGATGTCTATATTGTTGGGAGTGGTGCAAATGAATTTGGGGATCATATTAAGTTACTTCAATGCACGGTTCTTTAGAAACTCATTGGATATAAGGTACTGTTTTTAGCTGCATATCTGGTCTCCGAGTACTTGTGCATCATGTGGAAAGTGCACTGAGGGACTCATTTTTGGTTCCTAGGTTTCAGGTTTTGCCTCAGATAATATTTCTCAACAGCCTTTTTGGCTATCTTTCCCTCCTAATTATTATCAAGTGGTGCACTGGATCCCGAGCAGACCTTTACCATGTTATGATATATATGTTTCTTAGTCCTTTCGAGAACCTTGGAGAAAATGAGTTATTCTGGGGGCAGAGACCATTGCAGGCAATATTTCTGTCACTTATTATATCTTAAATCTTGATCGTCATCATATCAATATTTCATATTAATGTTTGTGATCTGCAGATATTACTTTTGCTGCTGGCCGTGGTTGCAGTTCCTTGGATGCTCTTCCCAAAGCCATTCATTTTGAGGAAGCTTCATTCTGAGGTACCCTAAAGTTATACTACCTCTGTTTCACAATGCACGCATCATTTCTCATTTGGGCACTATTCATCAATCAAATTTGACAATCTGTCTTTCACCATTATGTAAGAAAAAAGAAAGTCAAGTGAGATCTTGTTCAATTCGTATCAATGCGAGGATTCCAAATATCAACTTTTATAATTTTACTTATACGCATTTAGAGATATTAATGTCTAAAGAAGCATGTTCGAATACGTGCAAAAAGAAATGTTGCATGTATTGTGGAACGGAGGTAGTATCTGATTGTCATATTTATCTCTTACTTAGAATGATTGCTTCTAAAATTTTGTGCTTGGTTAATGATAAAGCAAAACATGTGAGTGAGTTGAGACGTTCAGAGGTTATTAAAGGGTTTTAGTATGATTAGCATACGTTTAAATACATCTTCCCTTGTTTCATTAAAATTGCAACATTTTGGCATTCTATCTATTCATATACTAACTCGACCAAATGTTATTTTACTATTGTACTTCCTTTTTTACTCGCAATAGTTTAACTCTTTGCCGCTATCACAAACTTCTCTTTAATAATTTTTGCGATTAATATATAAGAAAAATTATAATCATGTGAGATGTTAGATTCGTCTCAATGTATATTTTCAAAATATCATTTTTTTTTAATTTAACTTACTGATAATTGAAGATATTAATGGTTAAAGTTATGCATCGGCAAACGTGGAAAGTGAAAACGTTAAGTAAAAGAGAACGGAGGAAAAATATTGTTGGATTAGTTGCAAAATATTATAATTAATGGTAGTAAGAGTATATAATTAGTGATATTAATGGTCAAAGTTGTTTTGACAAATATGAAAGTCAAACTGTTGCAATTTTAAGGAATTAGAGAAAGTATATGGAAGACAATCTATTGTATTTCTGCTTGCCCCTCTTTTTACCATCTTGCTTCATAGAGATTCCAAGGGCGTACGTATGGGATACTTCACTCCACTGAAATGGATCTTGATGGGGAGCCTGACTCTGCACGACAACATCATCACGAGGATTTCAATTTTAGTGAGATATTTGTGCATCAATTAATACACTCCATAGAGTTTGTCTTGGGTTCTGTTTCGAACACGGCATCATATCTACGTCTTTGGGCTTTGAGGTACATGCAATTTTTTTTTCCTTGATGGATTGCAGTTGTTTATTCCTTTTCATCAACTCAAATTCTAACCTTGACCCATTGCTATGTTGACAGCTTGGCTCACTCAGAACTGTCAACCGTGTTCTATGAGAAGGTCCTGCTCCTTGCCTGGGGGTGAGTGTTCGTGGTCAAAGTGTCCAATATCCTACTTCTCCCCCCACCCCACCCCCTACCCCCAGAGAAAATAAAAGAAAGGTAGAGAAATCTACTGTAATAAAAGAAAGGCAGAGAAAACTACAGTATAATCCTTGTTGGGTAGTTGGACTATGTGTATCATACGCAAGCAAAAGAAGCAGAACTGCAGAAGTCAATATATTGAAAATGCTTAAGAATTTGAACAATAGGTAAAAAACAGAAGTAGAATCCTCACTAATTTTGTCTACAAGCGTTTTTAAGGAACATAATAACTGGAACTAACAACAAGCTGGATGTTACATTTGTTATTGGTCATTTTTTGATTGTGAAATCCTATCTCTAATCATGTCAATTCTCAATTAGTTAGTCTGCTGGATGGAGTCTGCCCCCCCTCCCCTCCCCTCCCACCGTCCCCCCACCCTCTTGTGCATTTTGCTTAAACACATAAATAAAGCTACACGTCATGCTCTTATTTGATTACTATGTTTGATGATTATTATTGATATATCTTCAGGTATAACAATCTTCTTATCCGGTTGGTGGGGCTAGCCGTGTTTGCTTTTGCAACTGCTTTCATACTACTTATGATGGAGACTCTTAGTGCTTTTTTGCATGCTTTGAGGCTTCACTGGGTGGAATTTCAAAACAAGTTCTACCTTGGCGATGGCTACAAATTTAGACCCTTTTCCTTCGCCATACTAACAGACGAAGATGATTAGTCAAGCTTTTGTAAATTTTGATCCTTTCAGATTAATATAGTGAGAAAAACGGTTTATGCTCCTAAGTCCCAACAGAAGAGGCTTTAGTGGACGTTTACAAAACAAGTTTTGGCTGGCAGACACTAGGGTTCTGCAGGTACAGATTTTGTTGCATAGTTACGCAAGTGAACCTCACATACATTCTTCAACGTGTTGATAAATTCTCTTCATTTAACAGCCCTCCACCCAACTCCAAAAGAGAACTACTGTAAGTTAATAGGGATTTTTGTACAGATAGTTATCCTATAACCATGTAGCTCGGAGGATAGATTTACCACTTGCTTGGGATCGTGAATGTTTTACTGCTGAGCTACACTTTCATACAACTATTTTTAATAAATTGTATTGCATGTACGAGCCTCTCAATTTGTCATTTTTAAGTGGTCAATACTAATTGGTTTGCCGACCAACGCTCGGATCATACACTCGCCTACACCATGCTCATCCTATCAGGTGGATCAAAATACAAACATTAAATAACAAAACGCAAAACTAAAACCATCAAAAACAACCAATTGTCTGTTGGTTCAGTGGTGATTGGGGCTGAACTTGGTAGGGAGGAACTCCTCGTCGTCGGTCGGTCCCACTTGTGCCTGTTGTGCGCACACAGGCGCCCCGATCGACCCTCGCATCTCGCTCTTGTCGCCAATAGGCAAAAACGTACGTTCAGAATCTCAGACGCTAACTCGTGCCCCTACGAGTCACAAGACACTCATTCTGCACAAGGCTTGTATCCTTGCCACCAAAAGGCAAGAGTACGCCGAATGGATCCAATGTCAAAACATTCGGACCTGACACGTAGAATTACCCTATCAACTTTAATTTTAATGTGTTGTTTTGGAAATTATACAAAATTAGAAGCAACTCTGTGTCTAATAAAACATATTTTTTCTTACGAATTGTTGCAAAATTGATGAGAAGTACTAATCCAAGTTTTGTGTTATTATTACTACCATATTTTATATTGGTAGTCAAACTTTTATATTGATAATAAGCCACTCTAAGCCAAGACTTCCTCCTAAACTTTACGCTCTAGCGTTTGCTGTGAGAATCTTTTTCTTACCTTAATTGCCTTTCATATGGAGTACTGCGTTAATACCGTCAACAACCTTTTGTTTGAAGGCTAAAGAGTAACACAAATTCTTATTTACATGGGGTGTACGATAAATATTGTACACCGAAGTTAAAGTTGACGTAAAATGCTTAAAAGTCATCCTTATATATGTAAAAGTTATCTACTTTTTAGTAGTAAAAATTTTCATTTTAATAAAAAATATTTTTTCAAAATCACTAATAATATGTAACATTAATCATTTAACATTTTAAAATGTTTATCTATTAATTTTTTTTTAATAATATAAAAGTTAGAGAAAAGTGAGTAAAAGTTAGAGAAAATTGGATTAAAGTTATGTTGGTGCACAATAAATTTATTGTGCAACTTGTGCACGCAAGACCTTTTGAAAGAGTAAAGACGTTTTCCAGTTTTTCGAGGGAGTTACGTTGCCTTTTTCTATTCCGTTGCAGCAGTAAGCCATTAACTAACCAAGTCTCACAAGCTAAGCCACAATATTGTCCACTCCCCCCCCCCCCTCAACTGTTTGGTCGGTTTCTTATTTCTCCTTTTCTGCGTATGAAACTCGTGACAAAGAAAGAAAGAAAGAGAGGGAGTAATATTTCCAATCTGATACGAAATTCAAATTACTTATTTATTTATTTATTTTAGGTACAAGAGTAACAAGACTACTAGTTCTATGATTTTGGCACTGTTGCCCATTTGGGTACTCTGCTCCTTGTTTTCAGTTGTAATAGCTGAAGAAGCAGTGCCCATCTCCCAAGTTTATGCTCGCATTCACCCCCCAAAAGGTACTTGCATAGTTGTATGATCGATTTCAAATTATTTGAAATAATTTTGGTTTAAGAAAAATGTATTTGAATAAACCTTTTTATTGCGTGTGTCTCGTTTTGCAAACAGGAATGGCTGAGGTTAGTGTAGAGCAACACAGAGATTCAAAGAAGATTATGATGATATCACTTGTTGTTAGTGGAGTGTTGCTTTTTCTGTGTTGTTTCTGGATTTTTAGATTGAAGAATTCTACTGAGAAGAGCCAGCAGTTATTGGGTACTTTATAGTTTAGTTTCTACTGGGAAAAAGATTCATCAAAAGACAAGTTTTTTCTTATCTACTTTTTCTTATCTATTTTTGATATGAAGATATTGCAAAAGGGCGGGCCCTGTTACCAATTTTGGGTAAACTGAATTCCTTGAGGATGGGAGGTGGCAAGAGGGGCAATGTTGCTGTTCTGGATTACCATTTATTGGAAGCGGCGACAAACAATTTTGAGTCAAGTTGTAAGATAGCAGAAGGAGATCTAGGATGTGTTTACAAAGCTTTTTTGGGTGATAACTTAAATGCTGCGGTGAAGAAGTTTGATGGTCAAGGTACGGACGTAAGATTTCAGGTAATCTCATCATCATCATATACTCCCTTCGTCATGGAATACTCGACCCGGTTTGACCGACACAAAGTTTAAGGGACTTGAATTGACTTAGTTAATTTAATAGGTAGTAGTTGATAGTGGGGTATTATTTTAATGTAGTTAGTGGGAGGTGGGTTAAGAGGTGGGGTTGGGGGAGAGTAGGGGTTGATTTTTTATTTTTTTTGTATGGAGTAGGGGGTAGGTGGGTTAATAGGGGTGGAGTGAGAAATAATATAATATTGTTAGAATATTTCCATTTTTAGAAACAGGTCAAGTATTAAGGGACGGCCCGATAAGGAAAACAGGTCAAGTATTCCGGGACGGAGGGAGTATATATATATATGCTATCTTCTTTCCAGGATTAATGTTATCCAGAAAGTCGTGTTAATTGATGTCTTGAATGAATTTTCAGAATGAGGTGGAGTGGTTGAGCAAACTACAGCATGGAAACATTATCACGCTCTTAGGCATCTGCATACATGAGAACGCTAAGTTTCTGGTCTATGAAATGATGGAGAATGGTTCATTAGAAACTCAGTTGCATGGTAAAATATCATGCCTTAGATCAGTTTTTGTGTATGAGTATAATATATTGTCAAGTATGTATGTATTTTACCATGCATTCATCCTTGTTTAGGCCCTTCTCGCGGTTCAGCATTGGATTGGTCTTTAAGAGTGAAAATAGCCCTTGATGTTGCTAGGTACAAGTACCAAATACTGAATCTATAAGGCTCCGTTTGGTAGGGTGTAAAACGTTTTCATGGAAAACGATTTTTCCCTTTTCAATCATTTTACGTTGTTTGGTTGGGTAAGGGATGTAAAACAATTTTCCACGACTTCCTCAAAGGTGGAAAATCTTTTTCCATTTGAAAAGGAGGGAAACCACTTTTCCTTCTTTCCTCCTTACCTCCCTCTCCTTTCTTCCCCTCAATCTTCACCATCTTCTCCCATTTTCCTTTAAGTTACCAAACAAAGGAAAACTAGTTTGGAAAAATGTTTTCCCTTGAAAAATATTTTCCATAGAAAATCATTTTACAATGAAAACGTTTTACGCCCTAACAAACGGAGCCTAAGTGAAAAATTATCATTCTTGTGACCTAACTTGTTGAAATTTGTATACATATAATAAAGAGGAGTAGAATATCTGCATGAGCGATGTGATCCTGCAGTCATTCATAGGAATCTTAGATCATCCAACATACTTCTAGACTCTAACTTCAATGCTAAGGTATATTGTCTTGGTAAACTTCCTTGTTGATTGTATGCATCACTGATTCTCTTGACAAACTGATTTCAATTCTGTTTCATTTTATCCTTGCCAATACTTGTTCAGGTATCAGCTTTTGGTGTAGCTGGTACTCATGTAGGGTTGCAAAGCAAGAATAACTTGAAGATTTCTGAAACTTCGGGTTATTTAGCACCGGAGTACTCACCGGTTGGTATGTTATCAATATTTTACATGTGCTGTTTTCTGTTCCAACTCTTAACCTTCTAATAGCGAGCTTGATCAACATGTTTGATGGCTAACATTTTCTCTTGGGTTGACACTTGACAATACTTTGAGATGTTCTTGTTTTCTTTCCATGTCATAATTTGTATGCTTAGTATGGCTTGTGCATGTCTATGTTTTATGTCATAGTTGATACTTGATAGTATACACATCCACTGTGTATTAGATTAATAATCGAATGAATTTTACAGGTAAACTAACAGACAAGAGTGATGTTTATGCCTTTGGAATCATCCTTCTAGAGTTATTGACTGGAATGAAGCCTGTGCAGAACATGTCACCTACTCATCATCACCAATCTCTTGTGACTTGGGTAAACCTTGATCAACTTTCCCCTTGGGTCTTAACTAAAGTCAATGACTACATTGACTTTTTGTTTCTTTTTCACCGCATCATTTTCATCTGAAATTAAACGTTAATTCTTGTAGGTTAAGTTTTTACTTATTAGGGCATGCTTGGATTGAGGTTAATGTATTAAAGGGGTAATAAAAGTCAAACTAAGGTAATTGAAGGTGATGATGAGGGGATGAAGTGGTGGCAAAGGGAACAAGCTAGTGTTGGCAAGAAGAAAATAAAAGAGAAGGTGGAACAAATACCCTCATCATGGGGGGAATAGTTACCCACCATCCCACTAGGGTGATTATTACCCTCATTTGGGGGGTAATTGCTTCCCCCCTTCCTCCCTTCTCCTCACAACACCACCACTACCACAACTTCTCATCACAATACCACCACACCACCCTCCATGCAACCACCACAATTCTCCTTCATTGTCCTTTTATTATGGTGGTTTGACTTTTATTACCCCCATAATCCATTGCACCCAATCCAAGCGTGCCCTTAGGGTCTGAATAATAATAATAATAAGGGTCAAAATTGACCTGCAGGCTATGCCCCAGCTCACTGACAGATCAAAGCTCAGAAATATTTTGGATGTTGTGATCAGAGATAAAATGGATCTTAATCACCTATATCAGGTTTTTCTTGCAAAAACACCACTTGAAAGATTCTTAAGTTTATACAATCCTAACAAACCATTTTCTTCAGGTTGCAGCTGTAGCTGTTTTGTGTGTACAACCTGAACCAAGTTACAGACCTTTAATAACAGACGTCTTGCATTCTCTTATTCCACTTGTACCAGTTGAGCTAGGAGGATCTCTACTACGACCCACATAAACTGGCAACCACTAAAAACCTTGATCAGAAAAGGATCTGTTTGTAAATTCCAACTATATCACGGTGTGTCTTAATTAATGTCTTATTAAGATGATCTGAGCTTAGTCATATACTCATCCATCCTTAATACAGAATTACAGAATTATACAAATAATTTTCTGCTTTCAGTTTCTGTTATAGAAACTACTGCAGTGATGTTGAACCAGCAGCTTTTGAGTATTGAATGACTGAATACGGGAATAGATAGATGTTTCATAGTAATGCAATGCGTGTATAACTCGTGTTCTTTTGTGCTTTGCATTGATGTTACCCATCCAAAAGTAAAATTGTAGCAGGAATCATATTAATGATGCTCACAATATTTTTTTCCTGAACTTTGAGTTCATTCACGAGGTTCTCTTTTTCTTTTTTTTAATCCTGTACTTTTGTTCAATGCTACTCCAGTACTGCGTAGCATGACTTCCATAATTTCCACAATAATTTGAAGTTTATCATGTTTTGATTTGTAAAACTCACCATCCAATCTAGTAAAGTTGGATGGTTATATCAGAAAAGGATTTGAACTTGCGATCTTCGCTAACATGTACTACCTCCGTTCCTTAATGTTCTTTACGCTTTGGAATATGTGTACAAAGTATGAAAACTTTGGCCGTGGATTCTCACTATTATATACATCAAAACGTTATCATGTAAGATCTTGTTAGATTGGTCTCGTTATGTATTTTCAAAATATCAAATTTTTATAATTTTTTCACATACAAAAATGGATATATAAGTGGTTAAATATTGTATTGGAGTGCGTGCAAATAGTAAATGTAAAGAACATTAAGGAACAGAGGTAGTAGTTTGGATGATTGAACTAGTGAATGTAGTAAAATGATGCAAAATTGAAGAAAGCAGATAATAATAGTTGGAAAACAAAATTGAGGCATCTTTCATTGAGAGAGAGAGAGTGGGACAATTTTTCATATATTATAAGACTCATGCAATATAGTACTGATCTTTTATCATATTTTGGATTTTTTTTTTTTGGATAGGATTTGTACTAGTCTTATCTTCTTCAAAAGCCTATTTTCCCAACAATGGATCGGATAATCTCCGAGTGAAATCTCTGTGGCTGGGTTTATTGCCGATGAGTTTGCATCCTCTAGCAAACTTTGAATGGGATAAGAAAAAGGAAATAAGTTATCCTGATTTTCTTATTTCTTTATCTCTTTTGGGTTTTTTCTACCACCTCAGATGCCATGCCAGAGTAGTGGAGTAGAGAACTTGAGCCTGATAATCATCTTAATTTCCTGATTACTTAGACTGTGTAGTTCTGTTGAATTGTCTCAATGTCAAGATTCTTGAGCCTGACGACTGACTCTACATGCCCTTTCAGTGTGTGAATTTCTCTCAACCTGGTAGTAATAAGTAATAATAGCAATTCAACTTATTAATAACCACCTTGATAATATGATGGGTGTAATTACCGCAATTTAGAAGGTGGACCATGGTGCACATAGAGCTACGTGTACCAAAAGAACACAGTATATAATTGAAAGAACATCTGGTTACGAGAAAAGAACGTGAGTATTTTTTTTTATTTAGGTTTTAATAAATAGTAAAATAATAAATTATTTTTATAATAAAAAAGTGAAATATTATATCGCATGTTCTTTTGCCGTAGTGTCGTGTTCTTTTACTTATGCACACATGTTCTTTTGGTGCACGTAGCTCTATGTGCACCACGGTCCATAGTCCACGAATTGGTGTAATTACTTTGTTTTCTGCCCCTCATATTTGATTTCCCCACTTTTTCTAGGGGAAGTTAAATGATCTTCCACTGCTTTCTGCATGAGTGACCTGATGACAGTAAGGTAGAGGATGATCATTTTTCTCCCCCTCTTGTTGTTACCACCCACCAACACAAGAACTCTTTTTTTTTATAATTATTTTTACTTTTACTTTCATTGCAAGGGTGTCTTACCTAGCAATCTCAGCACGTCTCTTAGCCTGTTCAGCAATTTCAGACAATTCCCGGTAGCTGTTCTTGTCAGCGAGCAACTCTGAGCTTTCTGGGGCCTCCAGGCCATGCAGAGTACGTTGTGCAGTAGCCCACTGTGCTTCTCTCTCACCCTTTCCATAATCCTTCTTGCTCGTGAATGCGGTCTATGAATTGGTAATTATTAATTTCCAGAAAATCTAAAGTATTGGTAATATTATCAAAATCAGAAAATGCAGAAGAATTACCTTGGTTTCAAGCAGATTATTCCAGGCCTTACCAGTCAAGGCATACCTGATAGCGAACTTGAGGGGATCTAAGGGTAAGTAAGTAATGATACTGTAAAGCCAGATCACTCCAGCCCATCCCCATCCAATGCCCTTAATACGAGCAAATCCCCAGTTTGCATAGACAGCAATGAGTGTGGCAATCTGAAAAAATAATACTTGATTATTTAAGTTTTACAGTAAATGGTAGTCTAGAAAACATAACACAGATAGGGTGTTTTAATTTGGGTTTAGCTCACCAACTGCGCTATGAAAAAGGCACCGAGAAGCATGAGACCAGGGCGTTCAACGAAGGACCAACTCCTGGAGCGAGTTACAAATATGAGTGCCTGACTTACAATACTGACTTGTAGGTACAAGGCAGCCATTAACTCCTCTTCATTACCCCTGATAGATCTCACATGAAAACAGCGCTGCCATTTAATTATTATGAGAATGAATTAGATGATTAGTTTTTGAAAATATCAGAATTAAATGGAAAAATATAGTAATTAATATCAGAACTTACAGAAAAGAAGCCGGTGTCACTAGCAGCCCAAAAGAAAATGACAGTCATGAGAGCAAGATAGGTGCCAAGAACAACGCCGGTGGCAAAAATCTCCTTAAGCTTCCAAGAGTCAGGGGTAGGAGAAGGCTTGACTCTATCCTTGGAGATGGTCATTATGGTTCCATCATTAAGTACAGCAATGATTAGAACCATGAAAGGAGCAAAATCAAACTTCCAAATGAGGGCGATGAGCATAAAACCCATGACGATACGAATGGTGATTGAAACTGCATAAATGGTGTAGTTCTTCATTCTTTGGAAAATGGCTCTGCTAGTCAAAACAGCACTAATAATCACACTAAGTCCTGGCTCTGTTAGCACAATGTCTGATGCACTTCTTGCTGCATCAGTAGCATCATCAACAGCTATACCAATGTCTGCCCTCTTCAATGCTGGAGCATCATTCACTCCATCTCCTGTCATACCACAAATGTGCTTCCTCTCTTGCAGTTTCTTTACAATCTCATACTTGTGCTCTGCAAATATAACATATATCACTTAATATTAATACTTTATCATAATTAGTTAAACAAATTAATAAGCATATTAGATTAGATTAGATTAGATGTATAGATACCAGGGAAGACGCCGGCAAACCCATCAGCCTTCTCAATGAGCTCCTCAATTGGAATGGAAGCAATGCTTTCGTCCTTATGCTGACCGAGTAAGGAAGATGAAGGATACATGTTAGTTCCCATGCCAAGTCTACGCCCTGTCTCCTTACCAATGGCCAGTTGATCACCAGTTATCATCTTGACATTCACACCAAGACTCAATGCACGCCTTATAGTCTCAGCACTATCATGCCTCGGAGGATCGAAAAGAGGCAATAAACCAACAAACTTCCATGTTCCTCCTGGGCTATCCTTACTTTTCTCAGGAATGTCCTACAAATTCATTTATTTTAAAAAAACATTCCTTAACAAGACATCCATCTTATATTCTTATGTATGTATGTATGTATGTATATCTCTGAATTAAAATTAAGATAAAAAAATAAGTGTACCTGTCTTGCAACACCAAGGGATCGAAGACCTCGATCAGCAAACTTGTCAATGATGGCATGAGCTTTACTCCTGGCATCAGGACCAAGGTTGCAGAGCTCAATAATCTGCAATGCTAGCTTATTCAGTTGAGAATTGTTGAAAGAACTTATTGGATCAATTGACAAGTAATATATATATATATATATATATATATATATATGATAATAATAATAATATACCTGCTCTGGAGCACCCTTGCTAACCCTATACCAATCTCCATCAGTGTCAATATAAGTAATGGCAGTACGCTTTTCTACTGGATTGAACGGAAGGAAGTGCACCTCGGTGATCCCAGCTCTTGCCTCCTTTGGATCAGCCAACATCCCTACAATGCAGGTATCAATAGCATCCTGGTTTTCAACACGGGAAGCCCTAGCTGCCAGGAGGATTGCAGTATCCTTATCTAAATCAGGAGAAAATATCTCAACCATGTTCTTGTCAACTGTGAGCTTGTTAAGTGTCAGTGTTCCTGTCTTATCACTACAAAGGACATCCATCCCAGCCATTTCCTCAATGGCTGTCATTCTTTTAGTTATGGCACCCTGCTGTGACAAACGGTGTGATCCAATTGCCATTGTAACTGACAATACTGTTGGCATAGCAATCGGTATTCCTCCAATCAGCAATACCAACAGATTGTCAATTCCATCTCTGTATTTTCTGTGCTGAATTGGGTACATCACTATTAACTCTACTACTATTCCAACAACAATCGATATTATGCAGAAGTTTCCAATCGCTGTCAACACCTAATTAAAATTAATAAATACTTAATTAGTAATTTGGTATGTATAAATAATACTAATTTGTACAGTAGGTAGGGTATAATTAGCTACCTTTTGGAAGTGACCAACTTGGTTTGTGCTGTCAACAAGGTGAGCAGCCTTGCCAAAGAAGGTGCGAACACCAGTGGCTATTACAACAGCCTCGATCTCACCTTGCTTGCAGGTGGATCCTGAGAAAACTCCATCACCAGGATGTTTGTTTACAGGCAAGGATTCACCAGTCAGAGCAGATTGATCGATCTTGAGTGGGTCACCTTCTAAGAGACGAGCATCTGCAGGAACAATATCTCCTAGTTTTATGCTTATGATATCTCCTGGTACCAGAATTTCAGCCTCCTGTTCACTCCATTTCCCATCTCTAAGGACCTACATACATACATACCATTCATTTATTATTTACAATCCCATTCCTAAATCTATACTATATATTAAAAGGCGTTTTCACAAGAAGTAAAAATGTAGCATGTATAAGATTCGAACCCGCAACCCCACGTTTAAACACTGAAGTGTTTACCATCGAGCTATAACACATTGCATGCTATCATTGTAAAAAACTATATTAATAAATGTAATAAAAAGGAACTGATTAATAATTTTTTTAAATACGAAGTAAGAATAATATAAATGTTACTAATGCAATAACCCGAGGCATCGCCCGGGCCTAAAAACTAGTTATATCTTAAACCCAGATTGATCTGATCAGTGATCACCTTTGTCTTTGGAGCGAGACCTGCCATTAGTGCTGCAGCTGCATTACCGGCATTATTTTCTTCGATGAAGCTGATTGTGGAGTTGATCACCAGCAAGGTGATGATTCCAACAAAGTCTTGCCAGTCTGGGGGCTTGCCCTGCCATATACATATACCCATGGAGAAGATGATAATTTAATTACTCTCATAATTAAATTAATTAAACAAAAATTTAAACACAAATGATAAGGAAAAATCTATTACTCCTCCATTAGCCAAAGCAATAGCCATGATAGCAGCCATCTCCATAACCCATGATAGTGGATTCCACATGAAGCCCAGGAATTTAAACAACTTATTTTCCTGTTAATAGGATATATTCAGAATCTATCAGTTTTATTGTAACAAATAAGTTTATATATATAAATATAAATATAATTGTAATTATAATTATATGGATTGCCTTTTTCTCCTCTAGTTTGTTAGGGCCAAATTCTTCAAGTCTCTCTCTGCATTGATCCGACGTCAATCCATGTCTCGAAGATAGTAGACTCGAAAAAACTTCATCTATAGGTATATGCTCCTGTTTAAGTGTAGCATTGTCATAAATTAATTAACTCAAGAGGATTTCAACAACGAAAATGATAAAGGTTGCAACATGCGACCTTTAAGCCGTGTCACAATGATGACATGACAGACTTATGTGTAATGATTTAAATTGGAAACTGAAATATTTAATTTAAATAACCTATTATACATGTTTCAAAAAAAAGTAGGAAAATCTTAATATTCTAATTTGTTTCCTTCTTTATCTCGAATACCTTATTTACATATTTTCATAGTAAAAATATTATATTGATAGTAAAAATAATATGATGATGCATAGCCTACGTGGAGCCTATGTGTACCAATTAAATTCCGACACGTAAGATTGCGACAACTAAATGTTGTCACAACTTGCGACCTTTATCATCACCCTTTCAACAAACAAACAAACAAACATACAAACAAACTTTATAATTAAGAAATGAAAATCTTAATATTCTAATTTGTTTCCTTCTTTATCTCGAATACCTTATTTACATATTTTCATAGTAAAAATATTATATTGATAGTAAAAATAATATGATGATGCATAGCCTACGTGGAGCCTATGTGTACCAATTAAATTCCGACACGTAAGATTGCGACAACTAAATGTTGTCACAACTTGCGACCTTTATCATCACCCTTTCAACAAACAAACAAACAAACATACAAACAAACTTTATAATTAAGAAATGAAAATCTTAATATTCTAATTTGTTTCCTTCTTTATCTCGAATACCTTATTTACATATTTTCATAGTAAAAGTATTATATTGATAGTAAAAATAATATGATGATGCATAGCCTACGTGGAGCCTATGTGTACCAATTAAATTCCGACACGTAAGATTGCGACAACTAAATGTTGTCGCAACTTGCGACCTTTATCATCACCCTTTCAACAAACAAACAAACAAACATACAAACAAACTTTATAATTAAGAAATTAAAACAATAAAAGATTATGAATGATCTTACAAGATCAATATTCTCTTTCGTAATATTTTCAAAATTACTCATCTTTTCATTCGCCATAACGACTTATCTTTTGAGTTTTGATGATGAGAAGAAGAAGAAGAAGAAGAATGAGTGAGTAAGTTAGTTAAATGAATAGAAGATGGAAGAATGAGTTAAAGGAAGAGTGAGGTGCCGTTGGGGTATAAGAATGAATTTCTGTTTCACAATTTGTGGTTGTGAGATTTTTACTCTCACAAGTGTGACTAAAACATGCTTACTTTCGTCTTACAACCAACTTCATTTTTTTGTGCGGAAAACCAATTTTAGTGGAATCATTTTTTATTTTTTTTTAATTTTAAAATGATAAAAACACTTACTAATTTTATCTACCTACTTAGAAACATAGATCCATCCTGCTAGTCTGCTACTACTGTTTGTTGTGTGTTAATCTTTTACTTACTCCCTTTTCTAGTCATCACATTTTATATTTGCATCATCATATACATATAATTATCCTTATTTTTTTATCCAAAAATACCTAACACGTATACATATAATTATCCTTATATATTATGGTTGATCATGCTCCATATACATACGTGTAATAGATTTAGATAAAATATTAACTTAGTGATTGATAGTTTCTTTTAATGTGATTACTTTGTTGTTAACCATACTCTGCATTTTTAGTTTAGTATTTTAAGTGTTTCGCGTATTTCTATCTTTCTTTTATTTTGTTGAAGTAGTTCTACCTTGCTCTAGTTTTGTTGAAGTAGTTTCGCGGGAGACCCGCCCCGCATCCGCCCCAAGTAGGCGGGGATGGAGGTAGGTTTGGTGGGTGATGGGGCGGGGATGGGTAAAAAAATAGTACCTGCCATGGGTGATGGGGCGGGAGTGAATTTTGTGTTGAACCCGCCCCATCCCCGCCCGCCCCGCCCCATCCCCACTCACCCCGCCCCATCCCCACCATGGGTGATGCGGCGAGTTTGAACTTATTTGCATCTTTAGGTGATAATATAAATTTAGGTGAGATTTTTATGTTTTTTTGTTGGATTTTTTTGTTATGACGAGTATTTTTTTCGATTATATAGGTTACTTTAGTCATAAGGTTTTTTTTTCTATAGTTAACTTTGATTACTTCGTATATATGGCAAATGTTTGCTAAATAAGAAAAATTAGGCGGGTATTAGCATGGGTATGAAGCGGGGATAAGACGGGGATGGATACCCAGTTGGGTGGTGGGGCGGGGATGAATTTTAGCTTACACCCGTTGTGGCGGGGATGTAGATGAATTTTGTACCCGCCATAGGTGATGGGGCAGGGATGGGGATGAAAACTTTAGGTGGGGATGGGGATGGAGGGACCTACATCCATACCCGCCCCGCCCCATTGACATCCCTATCAGTGATTTAAATTTATCCAACTCCATTTTTCTTTTGGTTATTCTGTACAAACTAACCCCGCTCTCTATCAGCTTTTTCATTCATAAACTATTCTATTTGAACGCAATAAATTTAAATTATCCATAAATGTTGAGTTAACCATGGGGTATATTACAATGATTCTAGTTTTCAGGGTAATAGTTGAGAACTGTCATGATCGATTCCTCATTATAAAAGTCTACAACTTGTTTAGAGGTTATCAATTGTAATACAGATCGAGCATAATTTATTTGCGACTTTCACATTTTAATAATCAATCGAATTCTATAGGAGAATTTACAACTTGGGTTTTTTTCTTTTTTAGCTTTTTAATTTGTATACCCTGTAGTTATTTATCTTTAAGTATCATACAAAATACTCGCAAGGGCTAAGAATGGTCATGATATTCTTCCATATAAAAGCCTACTCCACAAGTTAAAAAGTTAAAAATATAAGAATGATCTTACAAAAGAACGAATGAATTGGGAAGAGAGTGAATTAATGAGTAGTATTTGTCCATTAAACTCAATATTCTTACAGACTGGATTTAAAATAGTCACACTGATTGTCAAATGGATACAGTCACAGAGCCTCACTGTTTTTCGATCTAGTACTAACAGCTAGGACGAAAGAAAAAGACGTAAACTGGAACGTAGCACAAAGAATGCAATTTCAAAGAATGCAATTTCAAAGAATGCAATTCTGTAATCAACATAAATATACTTGACTAATGTGAGATCATTGGAACCCCTAACAAAAAAGAGTGTGTGCCATCTATTCTGCACTGTCTAGAGACATGCGATAACTTGCCTTCACTTCCTACCGTTACTTGCTCGTGGCTTGGCTTTAACCTCAGAATCCTTCACATAGAGCAGCACAAAAGAGAAAAACAGACACAAGAAATTAGTCTTCTTTTTTGTAGCAACAATACCTATTGGAAAATCTGAAAACCTAGATGTACATGTACCTGAGTAGAGTGCAGAAATATGTAATCCTTGGCCATTGCTGGATTATGGTTTTCTGCACCTTTACTCCAGTCATTACTCACCTGCATAAGAGAGTTGAGAATTTAAGGTTCAACAACTTGCCAGATGCATCTCTTCGAGAATCATCAAATGTAAATAACCTTTAAACAGCAATTTCTAGCTAACAACTTCAAAATTTTCCAAATACTAGAAACCATAAATACTGCTCCCAAAAACGGGCCGAGCACCTCATAAAGTATAATGCAAGAAACAGGTTCCTACATGTTTCGTTTTTAATACAGTGTTTCACAAACGCCGTGAATTGGACATTAAGAAGGGAACCAACCAGTGAACTTATGCATAAGAGAGGATTGCCACATACTCTTACCCCACATGTCAGCAGTTAACCCGAAAACGGCTATAAAATAGTTGTAGATGGTAAATTTTGATAGACACATACTCTGCCCCATATAAAAATTTAGAATGAACAGAGTACAGGCAGGAGTTATAAGTCTTGTAACATTCATACTCTCACAAATTTGCGTACATTTGGAATGGGTACAACAAGTTGAAAAACGCTTTACTAATACTAAGTATTACTAACAAGAACTGAAGACGAACCGAGTAAGCGAAGATTGAGCCATCATTGTTGAAAGCACTGCAAGGTATCGGCTGGTTGCACCTCGACATAGCCTGACATGGAGATGGTTAGCAGTAAGCCTATAGGAAGAAATCGTAGTAACATCTGGACATTACATACTACTATGTTCAAGAAATTTTCAAGAATATAAAATCTAGTTTGCAAAAACCAAGACGACAACCACATATATTTATGCAGGAAATAATCACAATATAAAATAATATGCTGCAACAGCATGTCTAAGTCACTGTAACAAAACACAGGTCCTGACATCCTTAAAGGGAAAACTGACCAATTGATGATATTCTAACTGCTACCCACAATGTGTGGAATCACCTTTTAAAGAGTGATTAGTTAGTATCTGAAAGCAGCAAACAAATGCAAAAGGGAACGACTCAAATATCAGAAATAACTGAAGGACCATTATATTTCAAACTTTCAGCCTGCAGAAGAAATCTAAAATTAGGAATGCAAGTGCTTGTAAAAAATACGCATAAATGATAAAAGAGAGATTGATCAGATTATGTTCCTTCTAAAAGAATAGAGCGGAGCATATATATAGCAGGAATCCAGCAATGGAAACAGAATATCAACCCAATTATGTGTGAAGATATTACAGCCAATGTAACAGAGACATCATGATACTGACTCAGTCTCTCTCCTCCTTTTCTAATGATTTAATGGGGAATGGTGCCAACAATAAATAAATAAATAAATAAGCAACATGTAAGCATGATTCTGGTCCATGTTATTACCACGGAGAGAGATAGCAATAAGCAGTAACCAATTTAGCAGAGAAACAACAAAGTTGCTTATGTGACATGCATCACCTTAGAGACTTGAAAGAAATTCAATATTGCAGATACTTAAGCAGCATTCCATTATATTGTTTTCCCTGGACTACAGCGTGAGACACAAGGAGGAGGTCAATCAAACCTCACTGGTTGATTCCCCAAAACTCCCGAGTTTAAGTAACATAGGGTTGTGAAGCACGCTGCAGAAATGCAGTTTGTACTGCATGGACTATGGAGCATGCATCTTCCATAACTTCCATTAAACTATAGCCCCAAGTCAACAGCACAAGACGGAAAGAGGAAGTTAATCAAAGCTCACTACCTCATTCTCCTAGAGTATATGTGACATAGGGTTGCCAAACCCAGTTCAGAACTACCTCTGTCCTCTTGTATCTCAAGTATGCGTTCTAAGGCTGGGTACAGAACAAAGATGAAGAACAATCATTCTAAAGACAATGTCCAAGTCAACACAAATTAAACCGCGATTACTGCTGATGGAAAGCCAGACAGGGTGAGGCAACACATCCCGACTGATATACAAAACCAAACCAGTTATCCTCTAAATGATTGATTCTCTGTGACACTAATTTTGCAACAAAAACTAACAACTAAACATAAGTGGTGGATCACACAACACAAGAAACAAGCTAACCTCGCATACTAGAATAAAATTAGCTACCCACCTTGAGCCGCTGTTTGCTATCCTTGTCCCAAAAGTTGAAGGCACCATCAGATCCTGAAGTTGCAAACGTGTGATGCACCTGCAGCATAATGAAGTCTCACTATGGTTTGAACTTCAGCTAAAGCTGTAAGGTAATCTAGAGGACATCCACACAGTATATGAAACCAAAAGTAGCCATCAAACATCAACGATAGACATTTGGAAGAAAACATCAGAAAGAACATAGATGATGTATAATCAGATTTTAAACAGTACAACTGCCGTATACTCAAAGAAGATAAGTATGGAGTAATAGAAGTTGTAACTAAGACATTAAATGTTAACTGGATTTCAGTGGTCAATCAAGGAGATTTAAGGGAATAACATTCAGGAAGAAAGAACAATATGCATACAATGCAAAACTATAATATATAATAGGTCAGTGTTAAATGTCTATAAATCCGGCAAGCGTGGTAACCAAAGCATAAATGGAAACCAACCAGCCGGGAAAAGAATGTTCTTTGTTTTATTTGCATGTAGTTATCGAAATAAAATTCGCCACAAACAGGGAAATGCAAATACAACATCTTGACCAATACAGTCTACACCACGATAAGAATAAATCAAAACAAGTCAGTGTTACATCTCTTTTCATTTACACTCAAAATATGCTCAAATTTACATCTCTTGTTACTTACGTTCAAATTAGGCAAGTCAGTGTATGTAATAAAATAAATCAACATCAGATGATTATTCTTATACAGCATTCAAGAGAATCCATCAGTTCACTATTATGCGTAAAGATTTCCAAAAGTCTAAAAATGTAGCTAAATGAGTAAGAACCAACACAGAATGGAAAAATGGAGCTCCAATCACAGATGGATCAAATGTCCAGTCTCTGTTTCTGATTTGCATCCAGATTCCACAATCACTATTTATGGAAACTAGAAAATAGGCTATAGCAGCTAATTGTTTCCAAGACAGCTAGCACAATTATGATGTGTTCTTAAGCATGAAGTATACAAATGAGGCCTTGATTACAATCATTACGTTAGTCACGTTAGTATCCAATGTACTGTAGTTAACATTATGGGCAAACAAGCAAAAAGGGATTCATACTTACAGGATGGAATTTTATTGAATTGACCGAGTATATATCATTTCCATCCCTATGACATTTGAAAGTAAAGTTCTTGCTCTGTTGTGCATCATCAAGATGATGCACACCAACCCTTCCTTCAATTGAGCCAACCTGAAGAAAAGAAAAATAAAGTCATTTTCTTGCACCAGCCATACAGCCACTATCAATCAGACTTCAAGCATACATCGAGTTAAGGCAACAAGAAACCCAAAACTAAACATTTAACATTCAAGAATACTACTTAAAATTGCAAGCATATGAATTTTTGTTATTGCTACAAGAAGTCAAGAACTTTGACAAATATGAATGCGAATGCAAAATGCCAACATAAAACATAGACCAGCCTCTCCCAAAGCACCAAATCCATGAACTTCAATTAGACAAACCTTGAAAAGGACATCACCAACTTGGAAGAGTGGCAGAAGTCATATTTCATCCATATCTGTAGCATGTAGTCAAAGCAATAACATCCAAAATCGAAGTTCTCAGAATATTGGCAGTGATGAAATGATGCTAAAAAAGAAAAGACAAATGGACTCGTTGGGAATTCTAAATATCACGAGCTCATTGCATAAGGGAAGTTATTAGAATATTGTCTGCAGCAGAATGAGACTAAAAAGCAAAGATGATTGCACTCAGTGCAAATGCTAAATGGTGCAATGGGATGATAGTGAGTCCATAAGTTAACTCCATCAGACTGGAAAATGAAATTACAACCCAAAAGCTAACTTTGAATCAGTGCAAGGTACATTCAACTTCAAACAGCAAATGCTATGTGTCATTAATTTAGATTCTGAAAGCATACCAAACTACGTTTAACACTTAAAATCAGTAAACAAAATGTAATGCTATTGCGTACCAGAAAGCCTTGTTTATCAGGAAAGGCAGTAACACATCTTGTTTGATACTTCAAGGGTGATGCAATCCTCTTGAACTCTGTCTGCAAATAAGAAAAGATTAGGTATGATAGTTTACGCCGGAACTTGTGACTGTAATGAACAAGTTTTCCCTCTACTTGAATTAAATTAAATGAAATTAGCATAAAATTTCCATCTCATACAAAAGTTTAAGGTGTAGAATCAAGGAACTCTCCAATGACCCATTCTAGAGTTAACAAAAGGGTAAACCAGTAAGGCAATGAAGTAAGAAGCACCAAAAATAGAAAGTACCTGGGGATTCTGTAAATTAAAAAGAACAATGTTTCTGTCTGCCGTTCCGACGACCATTAATGGATACGACACAGAAAGAGCATAGCAACGATCAGGAAGTTGTTGTGTGTGCACAGGGTTTGACTGTCTGGTATCCCAATACCTATCAACATGATTAAGTGAGAAATTGTGTAGAACAGCAGAAGCATTAATCTGAAAACAGTGGGGGAGACTTGATTTCAGATAGTTAACTACATTCCAGTTGAGTTGATGCAACAAATACTCAAGGTGCTTATATAAACTCTAAAGATAGATATACTACTTATTTACAAGAAAGAAACAAGTCCTATAATAAATGAAAGGTTACTTTAGAGTCTTGTCCCAGCTTCCTGTGGCTAAAAGGTTCATCTCAGGAATCCAAGCAACTTCTTTGACAGGAGCGTCATGCATAGCCACAGTCACCGGTTGGGCACCAGACAACAAAGGCCACATTTTGACTTGTTTGTCACAACCACCAGAAAAGACTGCAGTGCCGTCATCTTTCCAGGTAGAACACAACACAGGCTGATCATGTGAGATTGATGCTTTAGGGACAGTGCCAATAGTCATACCGTTCTTTGTAATTTCCCAACATCTTACCTGAAACATAAGTGGAACCAACATACATATGATAATGAATTAATGATAAAGATGCATCAACAAACATGAGGAATTTGAGAAGGTAATCATAAAGTAGAAAGAAACCTGGTTGTCCCAAGATGTAGCAACCAGAATATTGGCCTTAGGGCTAAAACAAAGACTCGAAACAGAGTCCCCAGGAGGACTCACCACCTGCACAGAATTAAACAATGATACCCATAAATAATCATATTATTAAGCTCCTCCTTCTTAAGATTTAAGTTTTCTTAAGACTAAGAATAAGAAACACACCCAGTTTTGTAATTGTATCTAATGAATAATATTATCAGAATTTATTAAAATTTATACAGAAAATTAAAGGAGAAGGAAAAAAGCAGCAGCAACATACCTCAACTGATTTATTAGGGTTATGAGTGGGAGTAGAAGCAGTATTTGATCCAAATGCAGACATTGTAATGGTGTGACTTTGAAAGTTGAATCAATTGAAACGAATGAGTTTGAATTTAAGATTCAAAGTATTCAACTTTCAAATTGGGGGAGGAGGGAATTCAGAATTGTAATTGGAATTCCAAGGGTTTATTGTAATTCAGAATTGTAATTGTAATTTATATCACACTTTCCGTCGCGGCACTTCCACGCTTTTACCATCCCTCCCCCGGATAAAGGGGGTCTTTTTTTTTTTTAATTCAAATGTAATTTTAAATGAGCGATTTCCTTCAATATTGCATAAAGATCTAATAATTCCCAAAATACGTTACTTTCTAACTTAATTCCCACCATACTGTCATGTCAGCAAGGAAGAAATAAAAGTTTTTTTTTTTCCGGTTCAGCGTTGAACCGCCATCTCAGATGGCGGTTTTGTTTTAAAGCAAACCGCTATCTCAGATGACGGTTCAATGGTATAAACCGCTATCTGAGATAGCGGTTTATTTTAAAAACAAAACTTTATAAAACCGCGTGGTTTTATAAGCCGCTATTTCAGATAGCGGTTTGCCTCTTTAAACCGCTATTTCAGATAGCGGTTTATTGTAGATTTTATAAAAAATTATACTGGCTTTCTTGCTGACGTGGACAATAGAATGGGAAATAAGTGAAAAAGTAGCGTATTTTGGGAATTTATGAATCATCAAACAATATCGAAGGAAATCGCTCATTTTAAACGGCAAATTAGTTATGGTTAACCATTTTACATGTTTATCGGCCAAAAACTATCATTAATGTTTTGAGGGATGTGTTAATAATGTTGTCAAAAGTAAATACATCAAAATATTTTTTTAAAAAATCACCAGGGAATAACAATATTATTAATAGAAGAAAATAAAATAGATCTTTAAATCACATATTTAGAGAAAATACATAATTTTACGGAGCACAATCAAGAAAATTACTATTTTCCGTATGAAGTACAACTACTCGTACTCCACTACTTCTATGACTTCGCATCTTTTCAAGTATAGTCATTTGCAATCTGCTGCACATATTATTTTGGTCGATGAGTTGATGACAAGCTCTAAACCCATACGAATCGAGATCAAGAACCTAGAAAATATGAAAAGCTCATAAAATTAGGAACAACAAAATATTTGGGGATTTCGTGTTGACTCTTTAAAAAAATTAGATCAATTTTTTTTTGCTAATGTCGGCGGAAGGTTAAAATTTTATGAAAATGACATGTTTCGGCAACTTTGACGTCTTTTAACATTTTAGCCGGAAATCAATCGTTAAATTACCATATACAATATGAGTATTAAGCATCCGTTCTATTCGACTTATTTTGTCTGAACTTATATTATCTGAATGAATATATTTGAACTTAATTTATCTTAACTTATTTAATCTGAAGAAAAAAAACTTATATCTTGTTTGAAATAAACTTATTTGTGTGAAAATATATGAAAATAATTATTTTTTCTGGACTTATTTGAACTTAACTTAACTTAACTTAACTTATGGGAACTTATTTATGAAATTAGTCAAAATAAGTCGAGCAGAACAAAGCCTACATTTATAATAATATCCTTACATGACTGTTTGAAAAATAATTATGTCATTACCTTAGATGAAGGATATGCATGGGGAGAACATCAAACAGAGTTTGCAAATTGATATAGTTGTATAGATCAAGATTTAAGCCATGTTATTTTTTTATTTAATTTCAGTTCACTTAGCTCTATTTATTTCAATTCAGTTCAACCAAATAAAGCTGAGAAGACCAGTACCTTAATATAGCTGGAAAATTTTAAAAGTAAATAAATAAAGGGATAAATTTCTTCGTAGTTTAGGATATGATGTTATACTCAATACTACGAGTAATTATGATCCTTATTTGCTTAGGTTTCCTAAACAAACTAGGTTTGAAGCCTGTGCGATTCACGGATTTGTCAATTTCCTACATCTTATCTTGTTATATCATTATCTATACATAACTGTTTTTATAAATTATGCCTATAATGAAAAATAAAATAGATCCCTATTCAAAGTAGAACATAAATATTTTTCTAATTAATGTACAACGTCAAACTGAAGCCTCAACATCATCAAACTGAAACCTCAACATCACAACACATTAATAAAAGTAATAATACAAATGCTACTCATAAGATTCAAGAGTAATCTAGGTAGACTCAAATAACAGAATTGTACAATAAGGAATGACAAAAGCCTAAGATATACGAAGTGTAATGGAGTTTCTTTTGAGACCCTCCCCCATCCATACAGTCCAAATCAATCCTAATATGGTTGTCATTGGCAACAAAGCATACACGTGCCCAATATATATACTTCCTCCGTCTTTTAATACTCGCAACGTTTGTTAATTTCACGCATGCCAATGCACAACTTTGATCATTTATATCATAAATTCTCTTTATGCAAAAATTATAAAAAATTGATATTTTGAAAATACACATTGAGACGAATCTAACAAGATCCCACATGACTATGTTTTATCTTATATAAAAAACACTACGAATAGTGAAAGTAGATTATATGAATAGTGGCAAAAGTCCAAACGTTACAAGTATTAAAAGACGGAGGAAGTATAAAACAAGGAGGAGGTAATAGTAGCATAAATGTTTGTTGAAATCTCCTTTCTTTATCATATTCATGAGATAATAAAATATATGTATACGTTGAAATCTACCTCTTATAGTATTATCACTAGTGTGTAGTCCGGGCGATGCCCCGGTTACTACTTTGAATAATTAAAATTCGAATTTCAACTCAATATTTGACTAAGATACATGTAGACCATAAAAGTGAAAAGATTCATAAAGTTCATCAACTACACATGTACATTACCTACACCACGCAAAGTAATTTTCCTAATGTTTTAATTGTTTGATTCACGATTTTCCTAATATTGTAACTGTTATTTTTATTCTAATATAGTCCATACGAAATAAGAAGTAACATACAAATTTAGCTGTTTTAGAATTCATGTTAACATGTATTATAAATTAACGTGCATGGATAAACAACAATTAGTGGTTGGTTAAGATGGTAATGAGAGTTATTCTCCAAACTTGAGGTCTTGTGTTTGAACCTTATTGTATTGATTTTTGGTTGTCAATAACATCACATAACCTTGGTGAGTGGCACTGGCGGATCTAGTGTGTAGGGAAGTGACCCCACTTGGCCAAAAAAATTACATAATTTTAGTTAATTTTAAACTAATTTGTATTAAAAAGTACCTAGTTAATTTTTCAGTAATTTTGTATTAGTGACCCCACTTGGTACAATTTCTGGATTCGCCACTGGTGAGTGGATGATGTGTCGTAAGCAGGAGAGTTCTATGTGACACATAAACATTTTTCGCAACGCCTTTTAATATATTAGTATAGATATTGAGTGGTTTGTTGAAATCTACCTCTTATCATATTAAGTGTTTTGAAGATATCATTTAACTCCGACGAAAATTTTATCATCAGTTTCTAAGATACGGCAGGACTCTGCGACAGGATTATAATATTATTTATCTATTAGTTAATTAAACGTGATGACGTGTAAATCCATGTGGATCTCCGAAATCTCTTGAAAAAAATTCCCCCTTATTTTATTTTTTTGACAGTTTGATATTACTAATATGTACTGTATTAATGTTTTACAACTTTCTTTAAAAAAAAAATGATTTACAACTATAAATATAAATCATATGATTAATGGAAGAAATAAAACCCTTATTCCCACTTTTAAGCTGTAACAAAATTTTAGCCCATGCGATGCACGAATTTTATTAAATTGTTAAGTTAAAATAAAACTCCTATACTCCGTATATACTAACTGCTATATTTTAGATATTATATTAGATTAGTTTTTGATTTTGGATTAAATTTTATTTAGATTTTTTTTTTTAATTATTAGAGTGTTTGACTTCGGATGAAGTTGTATATGCGTAATATTAGTAAATAATTAATAAAAACAGATACATGACACCTAATTATTTATCCACGTGGCACTCGACTTTTTTTTTATTCAAAAATAATTTTGAAATCTTATTTTTCAATGTCGAAACCATTAGATTTGGATGAATTTTATGTTTTAGATTAGTGTTTTATTTTGGATGAATTTTATTTTAGATTTATTTTTTAATTATTGGAGTGTTTGATTTTGTTTGGAGTTGTATATATTAATAATTAATTAATTAAAATATCTACGTGAAACCTAATTAATTATGTATTTGATACTTGATTTTTTTAATTCTAAAATAAATTAGAAATCTTATTTTTTATTGGCTGAAATCCATAGCAATTTTAGGTGGCACTCTAATATTTCAACAAATATGTCTCCTATATATATATATATTAGATCATATTAGATTTTTTTTGTGAGTCCAAGCCGCTTCGTTCTTTTTCAGTGTCAGAGAAGAGAAGAAGAGGTGTGATTTAATTTTTATCCTTTTTAATACTTTTCCGTCCTCTCTCTTACCCTTTTCTCCTCTCCGGTCGTCCTTTCCAATTCCGGTCGGGAAGGAAGATGCCTCGCGCTTCATCGAAAAAAACGGGGCAATCAAATTCTACCGCCGTCAACGCCTCCGGTGATCTCTTTCGTTCCGGTATTTTTTTTTTCTTTTGTATTTGTCAGAGCTCCATATTATTGATTTTTATTGATTTTGTCAGAGCTCCATATTATTGGTTTTTATTGGTTTTAGTCGTACTTTTTTTCCCGGATATTGATGAATTATTAATGTTGCATCAATGGACTGGTTTCTATTCAGTTTATAAAATTGATTTGCAGTAGCTTAAGTTATGAATTAATGCACAAGTTTATGATAAATTAAAGATTAAGAACAATGGGATATTGCAAGTATCATTGTGATGTTATTTCTGGATTAACTATGAGATCTTGCGATCAAAACTCTGAGCTTTAACTTGTTGAATTTAGGTTATAATGAATTTAGGTTATAATGTTATTTATTAATTGCACTTGCTTATGTGCAGCTTCAAATAAGGCTAGTTCAAAGGAGTTGGAAAGAATTGATCACTTGTTCTATACATATGCTAATAGATCGTCGGGTTTGATTGAGTAAGTGTTCTCCAATTTTTGTTTTTACAATAATACTTTGTGGTTTGATCTACTCTGATAATTGTTTCTTGCTTTCGGGATAATTTGTAAGACTGTATGTGCTTGTGCCTGTATTATGATCACTACTAATATTTTGAGTTGCACTTAGTGATTGTAAAATCTATATGAAATGAAGTGAGGAGGATTAGCATCTTGCAAAGTTTTATGTCATTGATCCACAGGAATGTAATGAGTTTCCTGTTGTCATATTTACACTTCCTTCTTACGTAGGGTGGTTTTTTGGTAAATTTGGTTGGCATAGTCAATTTTGAATGTATGGCTGCGTTTTGAAGCATTTCCTTGGAGATGTTGCTTGCGCGACCTAAAACCCTATTAATGTTTTTCTATGTAGAGATGAGTTTGTTTCATTAAATCTCATTAACATTCTTTGCACTAGTAAACCTTGTATCTAGACAGCCCATTACAATCCGCAAGGTATATATTCAAACAATTAGGGGGGAAGGGGAATGCCTAGTTACACTGGCTTCAAAAGTACGTCATCTAGCTTTCTTTGCTAAACTGTCCGCCAATTGGTTGCGATCCCTTCTCATGTAGCTGATTCTAAGCTCTTGGAAACACTATGTGGGGACTCCCTACATTGGTAAAAAAGATCAAAATACATGCCAGTGTCAATATTTTCTCTCTGGAGCAGCTGAGTTGCCTTTTAGCAATCTGCGAATATAATGATTTTTTCATAGCTTTTCCTCTTAGCACTCTTCATCCCTTCCATTATGCTTGTTAGCTCCGCATGAAGAGCATTGAGGATTTGAGGATGTAGGTTTGCCTTTGGAAGCTGAAAATCCAGGTTCCCAGGTAGTCACGAATAACTCCTGCAACACTGGCTGTGCACACAGGATTAACAAGGATGCATCAACATACACATGGACTAACTCTTGATTAAGGGCGCAAATGGGGTGACCGAGGTATGATGGGTTGGCGGGATTGGGCTGGCTAGTCATGGAGGCGTGAAATTCCCCACCTAAATTTCTTGCTTTGTTTATGAGAGAAAGGGCCAAAGGGGGTCTTGGTGGGATATCGTCATATTATTCCTGTTTTTCCAGATTTCAAAGCAAAGGAAAGGAAATAGCAGGTTCCACGATAAACCCCAACTCTCATGATGAACTGAATGTTTAACTGGACCAAAGATTTGACATCCCCCTCCCTTAGGTAAGGAGCTGTTTAGAGGGCATCCCACACTCCCTTAGCTATGTGGAAATCATGAATAACATTGATAGAATCCTCTACGGCTCTACCTGATGTATGCAGCTAGGGCAGAAAGGATGGTCCACTATACCATGGAGAAGCTTTTGGTGGGGATCCTATCTCACCATAGAAGCCACAAGAAGAAGGCATATTTTGGGAGGGGGTGGGTCTTTGTTTTCCATAGCCAACAGGATTATAAACGGAGAGATGGGAGTGTCATGGTCAGACGCTTTTGGTTCAGGCAGGCTGTGGATTCTGTGAATACGTGTGGGAAGAGAGAAGGAAAGATGATCGAAATTCCAAGTACTCTCCACTATACTGGTTCTAAGCGTCTTGACTTCCTCTACGGAAGAAAGAGGCCCCTGGTCAAAGCTACAGAGAGTCCCACTACTCATCCGATGTTCTCTCTATTTCCGCATTCCACATACTATAGAAGCTAAAAACTTCCACCCATGGTCAATACATTGAATCTATTCTGGTGGCTTTAGCAGAATTATTCTCTAGACTACCTATACACAAAGAAGCTTGGAAGTGGCTTTAGCAGAATTATTCTCTAGACTACCTATACACAAAGAAGCTTGGAACTGCTTCAAATTAGTGTGCATCTTATGTATGAACTTGTGATCATATGTGGAAATGTTGTACTACTGTACAAATAAAAGTAATAGCCTCTTGAAATTTGCCTCTGCAGTCCCTTGAGAATTTTTTCTGTCCATTTTTCTTCTGGCTGATAGCCTTGCACCATTGCATGTTACCATTTCAAACAACTGTAAACCTTTTTGTTGAGATTTTTCTGTTTGAAAGTTCACTTTCTTGTGTCCCCAAACACTCCCAAGTTATTCTTGTCTTTTTTTCCATGTTTTTCTTAAGTAAATTAATGAGTATGTTCTTCATACGTAATTTGTTAATTTGTAACAGTCCGGAAGGTATAGAGACATTATGTTCGGACATGGAAGTCGATCATACAGATGTCAGAGTACTCATGCTTGCATGGTAAGGATTGCAACTGCAATCAAATTTTTCGGTCACTCAAATCTCTATAGTGGAACTTTAGGTTTGTCTTGTATATTAATTGTTTGGTTGCTCTTTGTGTCAGGAAAATGAGTGCTGAGAAACAAGGTTACTTCACTCTGGTAAGCAAGATTGTTATTTTATGACATATCTTGGGTGTAATTCTTTGAAACTCATTGTTTTTAAGCCATTAGAATATTAGACCCGAGCCCCTTTAGTGGTTCCTTCTTCTATCTCAACCAAAAACAAACTACTTGCAATTGATTAGATTGGATGAGGCAATCATGTTAATATGAAACAGAACACCATCTTTCCGCATCTCATTGCATGTTACACATCTAGTCATATGTTATGCGCTCGTTAACGTTGAAATCAATGTATTCTACAGGAGGAGTGGCGGAAAGGTCTTAAGGCTCTGAGGGTTGATACAATTGTAAAATTAAAGAAGGCACTCCCTGAGCTCGAGAAAGAGGTACGTTTATCTCAGATTCTCCTCTCACACTGACCTCCATGGAAGAGAGGGAGAGGCAGTGAAGTGAGATTTTGTGATTGTTTTGTGGGCATATTCTCACACTTTTCCTTCATCAAAAGGTTAGAAGGACATCAAATTTTGTGGACTTCTATCAATATGCATTTTGTTATTGTCTTACAGGTATATTGACTTTCATGTCCTTTTCTTGCCTATTTGATGTGGAAGTTGAAGATCTAGTGTTTTTTCCAACTCTATGGCCATTGTTTTTGTTTTGCAGAGGAGAAACAGAAGAGCATAGATATTGAAAGCATCTGTCAATTGTTGGATCTTGTATTAGGATCCCAATTCCGAGCCCAAGTTGACTACTTTATTGAGTATTTGAAAGTAAGCAGTTGAATATGCTTTTATCATGTGGTTTTTAATATTATGTAAATGCTGCTTTGACAATGCTTGCTCAATGACATAAAATAAGACAATGGTTGCTGCATTTGCCAAGTTATTATGCTTTCTTCATACGGAGTTTATCTGGAATACGTTATACCGAAAATAATGACTTGACAATAATTTTAAGAAAGAACCAATGGATCCAGATCCTCATTTTTTAGTATTGATTGTTGATTAAATGAGGAAAAAAATAGGATAAAGTTCTTGATTGTGTGTGCTCTTCAGGATCAGACTGATTACAAGGTCATAAACATGGACCAGTGGATGGGATTTTACCGGTTCTGCAATGAGGTACGCTGATGTTTTGTCCTGCATTTGAGTCCAATTAATCCTTCTTCCTGGTCAGCCTTGAGTTGGTTTTTGTTGTAGATTGGGGCATTATGTTTTCTCATTTTTATTTGTTCCAATTGACCCTTGATCTAAAATGTGATAATTTTGTGCTTCTTCAATAAGTAAGAAGTGTACAAGTGAGTCATTTTGATTAGTTCATATAAATCAAAGTCTAGGATAACTGAATAATTTTAATTTCATTTGAAATGGATCACCGATTCCTTGCCACATAGCTTCTGATACAATATCAAATGCCTCATGTAAGAAATTCATGACGTCTATGTGATGATTATGCTTCAGTCAAAGAGGGATTCCAATATGCATGATGATGTCTTTTGAATGCATTACACTTCATGATATATGGAGAGAAGTGAGTCACAAACTCTCAATCTAAATGCTGTATTGGCTTTATCTATTAAACACAGTACAGGAATATTCGTCATGTCTTCAGAAGGAACATCACTTCTGCCCAGTTTACCTGCATTTCACAGGTTGCTCTATCCTTGGGGTTTTAAGTTTTTACTGCACCGTGGTTCTTTTCCTTATTGTAGAATATAGATTTACAATCTAGTTTATAGAAACTCTCGGGGCGGTTCTGGGGCGGCGCTGTGTGAGCGACGGAGCAGGGCCACAAAATTTAAATCTGTCATATAGTGTAATTAGTTTCCTAAATATATACAAAAACTACACTGGAGTATTGGTTAAGGTGTTGTGATGATATGTTGAAGGTCCTAGGTTCAAATCCCCTAACAAATAATTTACTTTTTTGAGTTTTACATTTATTGGTGTGTTGTGGATCTCTCATATCTTGTAGCTAGTTTTGGTTTATGTATTGAATTTCTTGCATACTCGTTACGGATGATGTTGAAAAATATGGGTCTGATTAAATATTTGCTGCACCTTTTATGTGCATTTGTTGTGGAAATATTCTGGTACATGAGGGTCTTATGTTTTCTGATTTTATGTGACAGATAAGTTTCCCAGACTTCAGCAACTATGATCCAGACCTAGCTTGGCCTTTGATCCTGGACAACTTTGTTGATTGGATGAAAGCAAAGCAAAGCTAAATCAATCAGCAAATATCCCTGCTGTCGGAATAACTGCTATATCCTTTCATGGAGATATACATGACTAATTCATCCCGACAGAAGCATGATAGTGGGATTGGGGGTTTACTTGTAAAAGTGTTCATTGTCATACTTATATGTGGAATTGCAGGATTTCTATATGGTTCCCATTTTTAGATCACAGCAATAGATATTTGGAGTTTAATATGGCAACCAACTTATGAGAAGTTGTTTAGATCATCTATAGTGCTTTACTTCCTTAATACTAGTTATTTGTTACAAACTCATTGTTAATATTGATGATGTTATTCTTCCTTAAAAGGAGTTGTGCTGGTCTGTTTGGATTGTATACTACTTTGCATGTGGTGAAATTTCTATCATGCATATTCTGATTTCAACTCAAGTGAGGATCTTGATCATCTTTAAGGCAGCTTGTTCTCTTTTGATTGAAGTGATTCTTTTGCTTGTTGTCTTGTTGGTTTTTTGCTTTCTTATTCTTACTCTTGTATCATTGTATTTGTATGTAGCTTAATCAGAATTATGTCCATCCTCCTAATCTGAATACTCTGTATCATTTTTCTGGACTCTTTGAGCAATAGCTATGAGTGTTTTAAGAATATCTTTACACTGTTACGAAATTAAAGATATTGATGGTTGAAGATGTTTATTGACAAATGTTCACAGCTAAAACATGAAGATCAATAAGAAATGGAGGAGTAATTTAGGGGGGAAAAGTGTGATGTATAGTATGATTTTTTTGAAATAAAGTTTAGTGGATACAGAGGTAGAATCAACGGATTTTTCATGAAATACCCCCGAATTATGGCGTAATTCACCAAATGCCCCTCGACTTTCAGAAATTCACCAAATGCCCCTCACAAATGACTTAATACCCAAAATACCCTTACTAATGACGCGCCGTTAGTCCTCCGTTAGCCTAATTTTTAAATTCACCAAATACCCCTATTTTATTACTTATTTCATATAATACCCCTATTCTGAAACTTAATTCACCAAATACACATAACTTAAAATTACCCATTTTGATGCTCAGCGGCTAGTTTTATGTTTGAAAATTAGCCGTTGCTTATTGTTTGCTTATAAAAACCCCTTTTCTGACTATTTATTGTAGTTTTTCTATTGTTTTGTTAATTTCATATCATTTTTGTCATGAGTTTTCTTTCAAAATCATCATCCACACCCATGAATCCACATATGTAAGAGTCCCAAACAATTTCTAATATTATGGGAGGAAATTTCCATCCGAGGCTCCGATACAACACTCAGTAAGTTTCAATTATGATCCAATAAGTTCAGGCCTCATCCAGTAAAGACAATGCACTTTAGCTGAGCAAAAGGCCAAAAAACCCCATTTTCAAAGGGATCTTATGTAAGTGAAGCTGAAGTAATTCAATCTAAAGCTAACACCTTAATTTTCTTATTGTCCGAATGGTAAAGAAACTAAGAAATCAAGTTCAATAACACATACATTTTTATCACAACCTCGATTTCAACTTGGATTCATGATGTGAAAATCTTGAGTTTGGAGGCAAATCTTTGTGCCAAGATTCATGTTTTTTCACTGGTTCATGAGCTTTGGAACATACTTTAGTTTCATTTTTTTTCTTGTTCCCTCAAATCCAAAAATAGACATTTGTCCATAAATCTGACCATGTCAATAGGACCTAGCTCAAAAGAAAAGTGGGAAAACCTTTATGCCTCGACTGTAAGGTTGAGAGAAAGTTAGGAGATTGAAGAAAGATGTTTAGAGGCAGTAGAGACAGGAGACAAAAGGGAGTTAACGTTAAATATGTGGCATGGAAGCAATAGAAGCCAAGGTAGCTGGAACATATGCGTTAGAATAAAATTAATAAGAGCTTTATTTTTAATCTGTTTGCATATGTTAAAGATATTTCCCATATTGAAAAAGGAATACCTTCCGATTGCGTGGTAAATATAATTAATTGGTCACATAAAGAATAAGGTACAAAAGAAGTAGCTATTTTCTTGAAGAGTTGCGACGTTTTGAGGTGTTTTTAGGAGTGTTTTCTGTTTTAGTGTTGTACCGGAGCTTCAGATTGAGTGTTGTATCAGATATTCGGATGTCAAAGTTTCTCCCATGATAACAAAATTTATTTGGGACTCTTACATATGTGGACTCATTGGGTGTGGATGATGATTTTGAAAGAAAACTCATGACAAAAATGATATGAAATTAACAAAATAATAGGAAAACTACAATAAACAGTCAGAAAAAGAGTATTTATAAGCAAACAATAAGCAACGGCTAATTTTCAAACACAAAACTAGCCGTTGAGCATCAAAATGAGTAATTTTAAGTTATTGGTATTTGGTGAATTAAGTTTCTGAATAAGGGTATTTGGTGAAATAAGTATTAAAATAGGGGTATTTGGTGAATTTGAAAATTAGGTTAACGGAGGACTAACGGCGCATCATTAGTAAGGGTATTTTGGGTATTAAGTCATTTGTGAGGGGCATTTGGTGAATTACTGAAAGTCGAGGGGCATTTGGTGAATTACGCCAAAATTCGGGGGTATTTCATGAAAAATCCGTAGAATCAACTAGTCAAATTCATTAATATAATCAAATAAAAACAACAATTAATGAAAATTGATAACATCCAATATCAAACTTCTAATTGTCAAACATGATTAATGTTGAGGACTATACCATTAAAATTGTATACTAAGAGCATCTTTAATGGTAAGCTAGTTTGACAATTAGCTTGTTAAGCCACATAAGATTTCAAACTATTTTATTGTCTAGCTAATTTATGCTCCAATGGCTAGCAAATAGCTTGTTATTTAAATTGGTCTTACTTGTTCCACTTGTCAATTATTTATTTGGCAAATTTTGGAGCTAGTTGTCAAGCAAATTAGTTTGTTTAAGCTAATTTGCTTGGCCAAGCTAATTTATTATCTTCACTCCAATGGTCTAGCTATTAGCTTGAAACTTTTATAAATTTCAAGCTAGTCCCTAGCTACAACCATTGGAGATGCTCTAAGGGCAAAAGAGTAACTTCAGTTGTTATATTAATGGTTAAATGGTAAATTCATGTAATAAATTGAGTCTGGCCCACGATAAGTAACATTTATGTTTGACTTGTGAGTACCAAACTATGTTGTTTGGAATCAAATAAAAATGAAACCATGTTACCAAACTATGTTATTTGGTATTACATGAGAAAATATAACTACTTTTCTTATACTAAACTATGTGGTTTGGACTAAATAAAAATGCAGAATATTAGTATACCATTTCAAAGATATACCCAGTATAGATTAAGACTTCGTCACCTTTGTTTCTCAATTCTTCTTAGAATTTATCACCTCTCTAAATTGCGGACACTCTAACTTGGGACTAAAGATGGCTGTGGGCCGGGTCGGGTCGTGCTTCGTGCCGAGCCCACGGGTCGTGGGCCTAACCGTGCCGGGCCTACGCCAGGCCCACGTTGTTTCCCCCGCCGGGCCAAAAATTTAAAAATTAGGCCCAGGTCCGACCCAAGCCCACGTGCTTTCGTGCCGTGCCGGGCCAGACCGTCGTGCCTAAGGCAAATTTAACTAAATTTAACGTGCTTTGTCGTGCCGGGTCGAGTCGTGCCGTGCTTTTCCCAACAAAATAACGCCCAGGCCCGGCCCACGACTTCGTGCCCGTGTCGGGCCGTGCTTTTTGCGTGCTCGTGCCGGCCGTGCTTTTTTCGTCCCGGGTCACGGAGGTGAAAACTATCGTTGAGATTGAGTTTTCACAAATCTCTATTCTCCAAGTCCAGGAAGGAATTATCATTCTCATTCTATAATCCGCACGATATGGCTTTTTTATTTTATTCCCTCGTTAGATGAGCAGATGGGACCCTTGTTCCACCAATTTCTCATCAATTCAAGATCCTTGTCTAATTATCACTTTAACTTGCTTTTCTCGAGAGGGAAAATTATCACTTTAACTTAATACTAAGAAATATTATGCCACCAACTTACAAGATTAACAAAGAAAATATGATCAACGGTAAAACTAGAAAAACTTAAAACTTGAATTTGTACAAATACAAGCAACCTTACCTTGAAATGAAAACTGAGTAATACTAATCAGTAATAAGTAATGTAGGACAAGACAGATTTTGTAATATGATAATATCAAATTATGAATGTGGTGTGACTGATTTTGTTATGGTTTCCGAAGGGGATGATGATAAAGAAGTATTAGAATTTGATGATGTTGTGATAACTTGTTTTTTGTGGTCTTCTTTTCTCCTTTGCTGGATTCTGGTGGTCGTTACAGTCTCAGGAATGACACAATTGCATAAAATTCCTGCATTGCATTGCATTGATTTTATTTAAATTAATTATTTTTAACAAATATGAATATGATTAATATGCATAATTAAGAATTAAAATTACCTATTCGAGCGAGGCGATTGACCCAACTTGGGATGTGATTCCCAGTAAGCTTGACGGAAGCATGATTACAGAAATGGTTGCAATTCTTAGTAATTAAGTTATAAGCATTCCCTTTATACTCCAATGCAAGTTCTTCCATAAGTTTCCTGACATCATCTGCTCCAAACTCTGTCCACCCTAACAATATCGCCTTCCTAAATATAAATCCATCGCATTTCTTGGGTTCCCCCTCGAAAATCCCAGTCGAGGGATACTCGTGAGCTCCAAATGCATACTCAACTCCGTGAACTAACAACAATGTAAAATCAAATCAATTAGAATTACTTACTACCTCCGTTTCAAAAAGATCTTTACAGTACTATTTGCACGGACTCAAATGCAATATTTAACTACTAATAATATTCCATTTCGTATGTGAAAAAATTATAAAAATTTGATATACATCCCGGAACCAATCTAACAATATCTTACATGTAACGTTTTGATGTATATAATTGTGAGAATTTACGGTCAAAGTTTTTATACTTTGGACACATTTTCCAAAGCGTAAAAAACTTTCTGAAACGGAGGTAGTATTAATTAAACAGGGATCGATATAATTAATAATAATAATACCTTGTACGCCAGAGTGGTAGACCCCAAGTCCGAGCCAATAAGCGTAACCATTGAAAGGAGTTATATCGTAGACATTGAGATAAACAGGGATTGAACCTGAACCAGAACCAGAACCAGAACCAGCAACATCAACACTAGTATTCTTCCTACACAACATCATCATCATCAACATCAGACGACTACAATTACAAACATTCCAGATCTAATCTATTACTTTAAACATTACATATTAACCTCCTTAATTTCTTCTTTCATGGTTGCACCCAGAAAGTTTTTTTTTTTATCTAAAATTCTATCATGGCACACTTTTCTTTGGGTTTTGGTTTTTGGGGGTTTAAGTTTTTATTGGATCTCTCGTTTTTTTAGTTATACTAAATGCATCTCTCTACAGCTAGAAGACACATGGAGGAAGAGCCGGAGGGTTGGTTACAGCTTTTTAATTGTCTTGATCTTCTTTTTGTTTAAACTTTTAAATTTTAAAATATTCAGTTCATCAGACAAAAGTAACTTACACTCATAATGGTCCCTAGTGGTAGACTGGTAGTGGGGGATACTAATACGGAGTATTCTATATACAAGATTAAGAAACACTGGTTACTACTTACTAATATAGTAATAGTATAATATTCTATAGATCACAAATTCTTATTTACAATGGGTGTATAATAAATATTGTACACCGGAGTAAAGTTAACTCAAAATGCTTAAAAGTTAAGCTTATATATGTAAATGTTATCTGTTTTTCAGATAATAACTTTTTACTTAAGTTAGCTAAAACTATTCTGAAATTCATGATTTTATTTTGTTAGATCTTTAGACAAAGCTCAAATTACATTTTCAAATAAGACTCTTTAGAAGGTATTTTAAAGTAAGAAGTATACTTCTTTTTGCTTGAACAAAAAAGAGTGCGAGATAGATATTAGAAGAATTAATTAGTTCTAAGATACATTTACAATGAGATAAAATTTTAACTTGATAGACATACTTTTGGCAAAGATATAAAAATAAGTTTGAGATAAAGATATAGTTTTAAGTTATAAGGTCAATATGTAATACAACTAAAACAATTTTTATTTGAATTTTTTTGACGGGAATTCAAAAGAAAATTTTAATTAAAAAATAAATCATACTTTAGGATAAGATATATTTCGTATTTAAGAGTATAAGATAAAGTGCGTATAGAGAGACAAAATTTAATCATCATGAAATTTAAATCTCAATTAACATGTATAAAATCCCGTGCATCGCACGGGCATAAATCTAGTACTAATATAATCCGACAAAAATCAAAGTGACCAGAAAACATAACGATGGTGTGGGTCGAGCAGGCCCGAAGCCTGACACGAAAAAAGCATAGCCCGACACGGGCACTAAGTCTGAGGCGTGGGCCGGGAATGTGTCTTAATTTTTCTGAAAAAGCACGACAAGGCACGACACGACAAAACACGCTAAATTTAGTAAAAGTAGCCTCAGACACAACGACTCGACATGAAAGCTCATGGGATTAGGCCGGGCTTGGGCCCTACTTTGAACTTTTAAGCAGCCCATCACGATACAATATGGGCCTGACGTGGACTCGGCCCAAAGTTCGATCCAGCCTAGTTCATCTTTACTTGACCCGTTCTGACATGACATGAGTCACATAATGAGTAGCGAATTGAATGGGCAAGCTACTGGACTAACTGACTAGGATTCTAAAAAGGAGCAAAGTAAAAATATAGTCGGCCCAATATCTTATTTCTTCCTACCAAATCAATCCAAGTATGTCTCTCTTGTATTGTTGAACCCTAAACCCCAGAAACCCCAGAAAAACCACAGAAATCCCAGAAAACCCCCAATTGCAGTTTGCAGAGCATACTTAAATGGGTCGTGCAAATCAATTACGATTACTCGGCAAAGGAATTATGTTTCAAACCAAGAAAATAGTTTCGTATCGTCAGTTTCAACACCCGATATCAACTTCTGTCGCTCCCTTTCTCTCTTCTCAATCGCAAATAAGAAGAAATATCAGTTATGTCAACCGAATGAGAAAGTCGACCATTGATGACAACACGTTGCGCCTTCTCCGCAATGAGATTCGATATGAACTTGATCATTCCCCACTCCAGCAGGTTTGATTTGTTTTTATTTGAAATTGGGTACAATGAGATTCGCTATGAACTTGATCATTCCCCACTCCAGCAGGTTTGATTTGTTTTAGTTTTTATTTGAAATTGGGTACAATGAGATTCGCTATGAACTTGATCATTCCCCACTCCAGCAGGTTTAATTTATTTTAGTTTTTATTTGAAATTGGGTACAATGAGATTCGCTATGAACTTGATCATTCCCCACTCCAGCAGGTTTGATTTGTTTTAGTTTTTATTTGAAATTGGGTACAATGAGATTCGCTATGAACTTGATCATTCCCCACTCCAGCAGGTTTGATTTGTTTTAGTTTTTATTTGAAATTGGGTTCAAATGAGATTGATTTTGAAATAAATTTGGCAGCCAGGTTCAGAAATCAATGGATTCAAAGTAGATGAGAGGGCAGGGGAGCAATGGATAAGCTTAGAAAAAGAATATGGAGAGAAAGAAGTGATTAAAATAGAAGTGAGTATGTTTAATGGGTCAGTCCCTGTTCCTAATGAGGGTGAGAAAAAGGGTTTGCCAGGCCAAGAGGTTCAATTTCATATAACTATGGTAGTTAGTATTTTCAAGAACAATTCTAACAAAGTCCTGGAGTTTATCTGCTCAGCTTGGCCCGACAATATATCCATCTCTAAACTTTTTGTACGTGAGCAAGCTAAGGTGCCACACCAACCTTATACCGGTCCTAAATACAGGTATTCATCAAACTTTTTGATGCTTGTTTTGAGTTTTGATACTTCATCCGTCTTTTAATACTCTCAACGTTTGCATTTTTTACACTATTTATTTGTTCGTGTTTTATTTATAACATAAAACATAGTCACGTGGGATGTTGTTAGAGATTCGTCTCAATGTGTATTTTCAAAATATCAACTTTTCATATTTTTTTGATTAAAGAGAACTTAATATATAAATTATCAAAGTTGTGCATTGACATACGTGAAAAGTCCAAACGTTGCGAGTATTAAAAGACGAGGAAGTACTTGTTTTGATGAGTTTTTCAGAGCTAAATTTTGTTATTAAATATGTTTGTGGTTGGTAGGGAGTTAGATGATGAGCTGCAAGATTCACTTTATGAATTCTTGGAAGAAAGGCAGATAGACGATTCACTTTGCAGTTTCTTGCACAAGTATGTAAACTATAAAGAGAAGGCTGAATACATTCGTTGGATGAAAACTGTAAAGTCAATGATGGAGAAGTAGCATGTTTCAATACTCTACATAACTCACTACATGTATCTGTATCATGTATTTGCTGCTGCTGGTCACTTGAATACTTGATATACTTCCCTATTCTTTTTTAAATGACACAATTATTTAAGCACGTTTGCAATGCATGATTTCAAACATTAATATCTTCGATTATTAATAAGAAAAAATTATAAAAAATTGATATTTAAATAATATTCATTGAGAAGAATCTAATAAGATCCATACGACTATATTTTTTCTTAAGTATAAATCACAAAACAAAGTCAAATGAGCTTGTGTGAATACTGTCAAAAACTCAATTGTATGTAAATAAGAACGGAGGAAGGAAGTATGAATTAATATGATGGTCAACTTCACTTGACACGTATTATTGGCATATATTGACACATATTTATTGGCATAATAAGTCTGTCTTGTCTACGGAGCATGTGGGTGTGGGCCGTGTGGCTCTAAAGTTTTCATGGATTTTTTTGGTATCTTATCCATTGCGTGTCTTGGGCTTGAGCCCAATTTCGCTATAACAATTTCAGTACTGAAACTTTGTGCACATATGATATCTTCCTAATACCAAGTATTATTATTTACGGACTACTCCGTACTTAATTTAGGCCGGTCTTCGGTGTCTAATACTCAACATCTATGATTTTGTCCGTAAAGCCATATCGTTATATAATACTTCCTCCGTTTCGGAAATATCGCACCATTTGTTTTTTACACTATTCACACAACGACTTTGGCCATTTGTTGAGATTCGTACGTACGAAAGTTTTAGTCATGTGAGGTAATGTTAGATTCGTATCGATAAATATTTTCTAAATATTTTTTTTTAATTTTTACTTGCACACGATTTGAGATATTAAGAGTCAAAGTAATGGTTAGAAGAGTAATAGTCAACCATGGTGCGATATTTCCGGAACGGAGGAAGTATATTAGATTCTCTTTCATACAAAAAAAAAACTTGATTGCCTTGATGTTGATATATGCACATGATTGGGGATTAACCAATATAATCTTGACTTCTTAACTACTCCAATTTCAATTACAACTTACTCCTACATGATTGAGTACAACTTGAAGGTTTGTTCCACATGCTCCTTTAGTTTGTTTTAATAGTGAAGTTCCTACATTTCATTGTCTATCTTTGATAAATCACATCCCTTTTTTTTTTCTTTTTTTTCTTTTATTAAAATAAAATCATAATCAGAGATTCAGAGTCTTAGATAACAAGTAAACTAGGTGCCTGGAATCGGACATCGGAGTGCTATAACAATTTGTGTCAAGATCCACTCCACTCTCCACACATACTACGTACATGAACCTTGTTCCAGAACTACTAGATGTCTAGATGCTGGAGTCCTGGATCCGAATTATAATGGCAAACTTGATATACGACATTACGACACATACCCCGTTGTACAATAGCCTGCTATTCTGTCGTGGTTCACCAAAATTCTAACTAATAACCTACCAAATCACCTGCTGCTAACATGATTATGTTATATTTTTAACCTCTTGTCAAAATCACACGCATACAAATTGACTACTTAAAGTACACGAAAATTCACCTTTCAATGTAAACCAAAAAAACAGATCACCCTTCCGAAATGCAAGGTGGGATTCAATGTCTGCAACGTGCCACCCCGTGTCACCGTAGCATACACAGTATTAAGAAAAGGTACAACCCTATAAGTTCACAGTCACACACAACTTCCTATACCGACTATACAAGAAAGAATAGCCCCCGACAAATGCTGTTATCAATCTCATTAACTTCATTCCTAGTCCTCATGCTCATTTTGGCTTTTCCTGTCCCCGAAACTTGCAGATACCAGCTAAGTAGAAGGTAAAGTAAAGCAGGAGAAACCATTGTGTCTCCACAAAGAATATCCAATCAAGTTCCCCTTACTTGGTCAGCCAGTATATCAATATGAGGAATGTGCATACAGATGCAATAAGCGAAAGTATGATAGTGTCCATCGACTTTTTCCTCTTTATAGATGCAAGAATTTGATTCACCTGCAGCATTGTCACATACATTATACGAGTAATGTACAATTGCACATCAAAAAAGATGTGAGTTATCTATTATATTAGTTGGTGGATATTAGGACCTAAACGGACCCACAACAGTACAACACCGACAATAACCATCTTATGGTGTTTCTTACTGCTTTTCTTATGGTCTATTTTTTTTTTTAACCAAGTCTCACCTGAATCAATATCTACCAATATCAAGCAGCTTTAACATGCGAATCAATATTAACCCATTCACCCGCCTCATTTTTACCTTTACTCCTCGTTTGGTAGCCGGTCATAAATAGTGTTAATGGGAATGAAGTTGTATGTAAATTTGTAAGGAAAATCAACATTTATTCTCATGGTAATGATAGTTCACTCAAAATTATCTCTTTTTCTTCATAAATTTCCATTACAATTTGGGAGAGTGATATTGGGTGGGAATGCAACTTTATGAAGACAAACACCATGTTTGAGATAAGTTTAATTACCATGGACATTATGCTGTTATTTTTCTTGTCAAATAACACGTAGATTTATTCTTAGATTTATTCTCATTGCCACCATTTATTACGGCTATCAAACGGGCCGTTAATGCTGGAAATAATTTTATCAACAAAAACTCCATGACTCATGAATTTGAATATCTACGAAAAGGAAAGTTATTCCAAGATCAATTATCGTAGTACGTACCGTTGGAAGACGACTGCTAACATTACTGATCTTCGAATTGATGCCTCCAAAAGTTGAACGCTGAAGTACAAGTGTTCCAAGGGTAGATTGTGCTTGAGAAATAACAGAATCCATCTGCGAATCAGTGGAATAATTATAAGCTATTCCAAATCTATGAAGCAAAGAGGAAAAGGGAATTAGAGATTTTACCAAAAAGAATAAAGCATCTAAAACTGAGAATACCCAATATCCTAAATTTTTGAAGAAAACTTTTCCTTAAGTTGCTCATTTGTCAGCTTGGGACCTTCCTTTTCTTCTCATTTACCTCAGCTCAGACTATTACAGGCTTACAGCTATAACTGCGCCATTTAAAGCTGGTTGCTTATTACGCAAGAGTTTGATTGAGAGCTTGTTTACATTTATGAGCATTTGTTTCACTCAGAAATATCCAGTTAAGTAGTGCAAACTCTTGCCAGTTTCTTTATGGAAGTTCAGTCTAAGAGGGGGGCTAAACTGGGTACAAATTTGAACATTTTAAGGGCTTTTGCTTTGTTCTACGATATCTACCCACCGAAAAGGTAGTTATATGTACTGTATGCTAATAAAAATAAAACTTCATTATGACAAATGGAATCCTCTCTAAGAGCATAGGAAACAACATTTTAACTACATGACAAAGTAAACATATTCCACTAAATCCTACTCCCTCCGTCCCAAAATTAAAATTATAGTATTGTATTCTAAATCAGGCGTCCCATAATTATAGTTTTGTTTCCTTATTTGAACATAAAATACTTCCCTGTCACCCTAATTTAGGACCACAAAACAAAAAAAAGCATTGAAAACCTCCCCATGTACTATATTCCCCTTCGCCTATTCCTGTTTACATGTACTATATTCTACTTTTTCATCATCAATATACTATATTTTAATTTCCCACACACTATATTCCACTTATCTTATAATCTGTGTTTTTAGTCAAACAAGACTATAATTTTGGGACGGAGGGAGTATAAACTAGCATAGTAGTTGGTGAAACAAGATTTATTCTACTTTCAAGCAGAATGACCCCTAGAGTATTGACCGTTGTTTCTAGTTTTCAGCACCATTGGGTGTAATGTAGGGTAATTCTCAAATTTGGCCAATTCGTTGGCGTCAACATGAAGCGTAACAGCTCAATAAAACAAATTACTAAAACCACTTAAGTTTCCCGGTGGAGATTTGAGTCACTTGACCATCAAAGGCTGTTACCTAATCAAAATTCTTATCCAGACCCCATTCAGAATACATAGCTAAGAAGTAACAATCCTTAGGTAACGAAGACTGGTCACATCACCCACCCCAATCTTCACCAAGGCCCCTGGCAGGTATATAACCAAAACAACTTATTGGAAGGTGGTTGTATTGTCAGTTTGTCACACCCATTGTTTTTCTCTGGAAATGGCAGGTACCAAATTCATTACACGTGTCAACCAGGCAAGGCCCAAAGATGAACAACTAAATCCTACTGTCGCCCTGCCATAGAAAATTAGTCCTGGCTATTATTTTCATCCTAGATCATGCAGTAACAACAAAGTATGTTGTCTCCAACATTGGCCAATTCTTTCCTGAGTTTTCACCCATTACATTCACAATAAACCTCTTAGAAGTACCCTAAAGTATTATCAAGACTAAAATTTACTCTCTTTGTTTTAAGAAAATCATATGTTTCATTTGATCGTCCTACTTATCAGTTATCATTATATCTCTATACATTGTTAAAAGAAAAAAACTTGTCAGTTAATATCTGTTTATCTTAATCTTCTTGAGTTCTTGATAACACTCAAAGTCAAAATAAAAGAGAACTTTTGGTTGTTGAGAGAACCATGACCTGAGTATACACTTGAACAATAATTTTTCTTACAGGGTGCAAACTTTTAACATGATCAAACTAAGGATGCAGACTTCTAACTATAGTTATATCTAATTGTCTATGTACAACTTTATATGCTAACATGCTTATCTGATATGATTTCATCTCACAATAAATGATAAAAAAATATGCCAAGCACTAGAGAAGTAGATATTGATTAACAATGTCAAAAAAAAAGTAGATATGAAGTGAGAAGAGCGTGGAATTATGCAGCTATAGCAGCATCTTAACTTATCAGAAGTTCAGAACTAGTAGGTACTTCAATTCTCATAAGAAATATCAACACAATTAGCTGTAAATGGAGACCTTTAAGAAGAAGTAATAGTATGAAAATACACTGAACTTTAAACTCACCAAGTATAAAATGCTCTTATCTGGTTCAAAATGGCATCAAATGAGAAAAACGATATAAAGCTGTATAAGAACTAAGCAGAGTAACAGAATTCAGAGAGTAACTCCGATGAGGATAACCCAGGTAAACCTTTTATCTTCTCTTATCTTCCATTTTCCACCCTACAAGGAGGTAGGTGATTTTGGCTCAAGGAAGGGGGAGGGGGGGGGGGGTGAGAAAATATACTCCATACATGTAAAGTTTCATCTTCAACAAAGGGAAAAAAGATTAAGCAACTAATTTTCTCATAAACAATAGTATAAAGTCCTCTATAACGCAGATTACATCCATAACAATTACCCTTCCCTCCCCTACACCTTTACCCAATTCATTGGTCTCGGATCCCCTTTCCTTTTCCTAACCTGCAACAAGTTCATGACCTTCTGCCAAACTGCATGGTGTTTGCTAGAGCTGATTTCATTTCAGTAACAATGCGTATTCCTTCCAAATGACAAACGTAAATTGTAAATTTGTCGACTCGTATGATAAAATGCCATACTCTTCTTCCTCAAATAATGAGAAAATTGTTTATATGACAAATGTATGTCATCCGCCTTGTATAGTTGCATATAACCTAACTTCAACATTACAGATTTCGAGATTGAATAGAAATCATGCTTGAAAATACAAATCTATGACGTTATTTAGTCAAAGTAAATAGCCAGAGTAGGAGCACAAGAGTATAATCCCATTCCATTTGGCTAATGGCTGAGAAAACTAGAAAAGAAGCCATTGTCTTAAGATAATGCTTACATACTGCACTTTTCTGGTGTAAATCACTCCCGGCTCCTGGTATACAAACTATTACTAATAGATTGCATAAAGACTTAAAAGAGGATGTGAGTGGAATCTCTTATCAGTTATCAGGGATACGAGAGTATTATTCCGTTATATTTGGCTAATGGCTGGAAAAACTAGAAATTACCCATTTTGACTTAATATAATGCTTATATGCTACTCTTTCTGGTGTATAACACTCCTTAACTAACTACTACTAACAGATTGCATACAGAGAATGAGTGGAATATAATATCAGGAATACTGATCTCTCTCTCTCCCCCCTGTTAAGTGTTCATACTTCATAATCTCCAACTCATGATAGAAAAGTACAACAGCTGCCACAACTATATGAAAATGTTAAGTAGAGTACTAAGATGTCTATTATCATCAATGGAAACCCTTCAATTGTCAACCGCATCAGAGGAAGATCGGACTTATACCCTCTCTAACACACCTCTATTATTTTCATTACACCTTTGTACACGGAAATCCAAGCAAGGCCATAGCTGTTGCGTCTCCTGACAAGGCTCAACTAAACGTAGGAACTTTGGCCTGAGGCTCCACAAAATAGCAAGAGCTTCGACTTGTAAACGAAAAAAGTAAGGGTTATTGGTTGCACACATCAAAACATTACTGATGACACATAAACGCACTTGCTACTTCCATGAATCTGGTTTAACACAAAAGAAAAACTCCAATCTCTGCCAATGTTTAGAAAAGTTTATTCAGGCTAAGAAATTTTCACCATAGAGTTAAAGGAGCTAAGTATGGTCCATCAAGACTTCTTAAGATTCCACACTTCCACCAGTTCCATGAGATGTGTTGCTAATGAGAATGGGTCACAACTAGTCCCACTGTTAACCAGACTCGTGTATCGTGATGCTACACATGTCCCAACCTTTCATCATACAACGTATGCAGCTGTAGTCTAAGAAGAGGCACTAGAATTTAGATAAAGCAAAAGTAATGGTCAGAAGACCATAAGCATTTCATATTGGACTCATAATCTCAGTGGAAAGAGGTAACTCATAATTTCAGCTGTGCAGCAGCACTAAATATGAACGAAACAAAGATCTCCAGGTCAAGAGAGGTGGTGTAGAAGGATAATATTCAGGTTAGTGGTTGGAAAATCTCAAGTGCACTCATTCTCACTTGGCTGTGAACTGAAATTTGAAGCACACTGTACCAGAGTCCCTGATAAACAGGGTGTTAGGGGGGATGAAATTCAAGATGGAAACCAAGAACAATAGTTGACATAAAAGGGGAAAATAATTCCAAATTAGATGAAAAAGAACTCACTCCCAACCATCAATCAGTCCCGTGATTCCGTGAATCCCATAACAAACATGAAACGCCCGTCCTTATATACTACTCAAAATATATCCTAGACTGGGGAAAGAAAAGGTACAAATAGCAGTAATTCTACAGAGTTTTATTCCTTAAGCCGGTATCTTCATCACTCAAGTATGAAAAGTAAAAACTAGTGGGACGTGTTACAACAATACCATACTAACCGCTGCCAGCATTAAAAACAGCCTGTAGGACATAAACCAGTAAAATCTGCCGTACAATTTATAGCAATCTGGCCGTCTAGGGTATTAAAAGCAGGGTATGCCGTAAGGCACGTAACTACTGTAAAACATTCCTTTTTATGGTGGTTCAAGAGACACAAATAAATTTATTTATTTAAAATCCCCACTATCTGCTGTAGGTCTAAAATCACCATACTCACAACTGTAAATCATCTAATGACATATGCACCGTAGAGACATACTAAAGTGGTAATCTTACAGTGCTGTAAAAGACCCTTTTTCTTAGCAGTTTCAAAGACATCTGTAAACAATCAGAACCTTTTTGTAGCGCTATATAACAAGAATGGTTATGGAACAACTGTAAAATATACAACTAAACCACTGTAAAAGATGTTGTAAAAATGAAGGATAAAAGAAAATAAATCCACATCAGCTCCTCATGGATGGAATTGAAGGTTTAAAAGTGATAAATGAATGAATCCACTCACTCAATACATAAGAAAACGTGATACGACAAGTGAAAAACAATATTTATCTAATACCTGCCCTGTGTTCCTGCTGATAGTTGCATGCTCTTTCAGCAAAGATTGCTCCCCTGACCCTCCTTCTTCTAAGTCTAGCCTGCTCCGATCAAATTCCCTAAAGTCTTGTAGCAGTGACGCATGTTCTTGCTTAGCTCTGAGACTAGACCGGAGCCGATAAAACTCCTGCACTTCAACCATGTCAAACATCAAGTTAGATCAAAAAGTTAATGGACACCTAAAAAGCGACGAGTTACAACAAACAGTGCAACAATTACTGGAATGTGAGGTTGAGAATCACAATAAACAAAAGAAGTTATTCCTACTTGTAAATAATCTGAAATCATAAAAATATACACATTAGAATCACTAGACTAATGACATACGACATGCAATCAAGCATAGTGTTCAAGTACTCATTATCCATGAAAAAACATAACACCAGTTTCTGCTGGAGAGAATTCTGTTAAAATTAACAACTTTGCAAGGTAAAAATTGTGTAAATTTATGTTGAATGTGCCTACAAACTTTACAAACTCACTAACAACAGATTCAACTTCTTTTTTCCATTTCTAACTTCCATAAATATACATTTCCTTTTGGATACAAAGGGACGTATCGATGTGCAAGGTACACACCATATAGTCAAACAAGGATGATTGAACTCAGTAATTTATTTCTTCTTTTGAGGCAAAAACCTTCAATATTGTCTTACGCATTGATGAAGAAGGAAAAATTCCACAGGATGCTGAATATTTTGCAGGCTCTAATAAGTAGTTCAGAATCAACATCTATACAGACATATATCTCTACAATTTAAATTTATATCTCCACAATTTTAATTCTACGCTAATTGTTTACCTTTTTTTTTTCTTTCTTTCTTTCTTTCTTCTCCGAGCCTTTAGGGGGGGTGGGGGGGATAGTTTATACATATATAAGATAATTTTAACAGCATAAGGAAAAGATCATGCATAGCAGTTCAGTTAGGAGATGTTAAACTCTCATCAACTATGTGGCTGAAGAGGTGACATGCGGATCCAGCATACCTGAGTTAAATCTTGAAGGATCTCTTGGTGTCGGGTTAAGGTATGAGAAACCATCTCTGAGCCTCCAGATGACACCCATGCTCGCATTTGATTGTTAACGAGATCAAGTTGCTTTAATAATTGTTCTACTCCAAACTCAAGGTTGTTATCTGTAGATTCGACTTTAGTAGCAACCAGTTTGCGGTATGAATTCATCTGTTCATCCAACTGTGCTTCAAGGTTCCTAGCCTAAATTTGTGAAATAATTGCACCAAGTTATCAAGCATTTGGCATTTCAAGTCTCAAGACTAACTAAATAAATGGGACATTCGAAAAAAGATATGACGCGATATTCACAGAATGAAGAATGAATATAGTTTGTTGAATCAGAAACAGCGCAGCAACAAAGTTGATACTCCCTAATGGTTATATACTGGTCATCCTAAGAGAATCACCGTTTTAGGTTTCCAAAATTCTTCATACTGCTTAAAACGTTGAATTCAATTTAAAAATTTAGCATTAGATCATGTCAATTTCCACACCCTTCACATAAATTGGTATAACCCTAAAGTTCAAATCACGAAATTGCCTAAAAACAGTGAAATTCAACAAAAAAAAATCCAATGAATTGACCACAGCATCACAATTGAAACAGTAGTCACCCAAATGAGCTCTGAGTAATACCTAATTACCGATATTATCAAAGAAAAGAAAGAGGAAGCAAACCTGTTTTCTAAGGGCGTCCCAGGAGCTAGGAACATCCATGGTGGAAGAAGAATGCAGATCAGGGGAAAGATTGGATCGTCGGTGACAAAAAGGAGGAGAAAGGAAATTGTTAATTGTTACGATCAAAATATTTGACTCAATTTCCCCCACTTGTTTACGTCAAGTGTGTTTGACGCAACTACAAACTTTCAAGAGTACCGAGAGTTCATAGGTCATTGGGGCTGAACTTGGTAGGGAGAACCGGTGTTCGATCCCTTGCAACAATAATGAATAAGCCCTAAGGGTGAACCGGTTGCTAACACCCAAAAAAAAAAAAAACTTTCAAGAGTTCAAAGGTTCATTGGGTCATTGCTCTATACACCTGTCTAACACTCTAAGCAAATCGGCGTCCTGACCCACCCATAATCCCATATAGCTAATTGTATATGAACCTTTTTACGATTAGGAATTATTTATTTTATATTATTTTGGTGTAGAGAAAGCCACAAGGGAAAAGTGACAAATGATGTAAACGAGATTCGATCTCAGATTTTGGGTACCACCCTCTCAAGACTTTATCAACTAAGCTAGTTTGCATCCATTTGAGTCATTTATTAACACCAATCGTTTTATACGGAGTAGCATAAGTCTGGAGTTAAGTATTGTTCGATACTAGTACTAGATTAGGTCCCGTGCACGCACGGTTATCTGAAAATTATTAATTGACTATCTTTTTTAACTGAAATATTTATCCCTTAAATCTATTGCGTAATTAATAAAACTCGAATGTACTCATTTTATCATATAATATACAATTTCCGCTCTATTACGTATTATATATTTTATATGTTTAATATGATGATTTTGATCGAATTAAATATTTGATATGCTTAATATGAACAAAATATTATTATTAATATGAAGATGTGACTAAATATTACCAAAATTGTTTAATAATGTCCTATTTAATAATCCTATAATTTTTTCTATTTATAAAAATTTATATAAAATGAGAGAAAATAAAAATAGAATAAAGTAATTTTTTTTTTAGGAAAGGATTTTTGGCGGGAAAAAATCGCACCAGGAATTGACACGTGTCATTCCTGGTGTCTCTTTTAGTATATAGTAAGTAATAGAAGTTATATTTATAATGATAGTTTAAAAACATTGTGTATCATCTCTGATTCTCTTATATTATAGGTAATTAGGTAAGTTAACTATTCTCGATTTTATAAATTGAATAATTGTAGATCACTAGACGTGCACTATTTTTGGTGCAAATGAGACAAAAGAGCAATATAAATTACAAATAAGGGATTCGGACCTGAAACCTATAATACACATATCATTAATGTTACTAGACGTGCACTTTAACCTTGGTTATACATGTACTTTTGGGATAATATTTGCAGCTTGCCAATACCTTTAACAACAAGTTTACCATTGAGCTTTTCCCCGATGAATAAGACTTTTGTATATGTACAATAAGTCATAGGTAATATTCTCAGTGGGTCATACCTTCCCATTTGTAATTTATATATGTGGGTCATTCGGGGGGGGGGAAACAACATTTTTTTCACAATCAAAATAACTCAAAATTCATCAAATTTAATCTCAACTTTTCCATTGCGATAAAAGTTATGATAAAAGTGAAAACATTATAAATAAACGTAATTTGTCTTGTTTAAATAAAAAAAATAGAGGAATGTCAATGCACATTAATTAGTCGTTAACACGCGTGTAAAATAACAAACATAAAGAGCAAAAAAAGATGGAGACGGTGGTACTCTTATAAAAAAAAAAAAAATAGTACAGAATGAGCAGTTATCGACTAAAAAGAAGAAAAATGTGTATGTTGAAATTGGTATTAAAAAAAAAAGTAAAGATATTGGATCATTCTCCTTGCCAACCCATTGAATGAGCTCGTTGTTGCCACAAGAAGGCAAGTTTCATCTCTCGACGTATGAGTGCCTCAGCACGTTCTCGAGCTTCTTCGCATGTTTCAATCGCAATGGTACATTTTTCAGCTTCATGTTGATACTGAGAAGCTACTCTTCGTGCCTCTCTGTATGTTGCATTCATGTGACGAATTTGTTGTTGCGCAACTGCCTCATGTAACTTCAACTCCTCCATTAGAAGCTCTGCATATTGTTTTTCCATCTCCGTCTCGAGCTCTGGATCACTTTTACCACAATCTATTCATTCCCCATCACAAATTACTTATTAAAACTACCTATTATCAAAATTAATAATAATAATAATAATAATAATAATAATAATACATTTTCAGCAGGATCGGGTTCGCCATAGCTAGAGGAGTGGGGGCCCAGATTGTATCTCGGCTCCCCTCCAACTTCTTGTAGTTCACTTGATCTTTGTAGCTTGTTAAGCTTATAATAATAATAATAATAATAATAATAATAATAATAATAATAATAATAATAATAATAAAGAGTTAGTATTACCTTCAATTGAAAGGTTGACAAAACCTGTATGAGAAAAAACTGAATTAATAAATTGTGAAAATTAAATTGAGCGAAACAAGGTAAGAGAGAGAGAATATATACCAGGAGCAATGTTAAGGATGGATAAAGGAGGTGGGCAGTCACAAATACAAGGTGAGCAATTAGAAGAATAAGAAGGATGATGTCCTAATTTGGAACCCTTCCAATATAAACTTAGACCAATTATTAAAACTGTTAATGCAATTCCAAATCCTACCAAACTATTCCTAACACAATTTCCTGAATTTCTTGATAATGATATCATCTTCTGCGATCGATTTTTGTTTTCTCTCTCAATTCTCTTTTTAAAATTTTGTATGATGCATGAAATTGAAGAATTCTTTCTATTTGGTGTTTGTTTTTGTCAAAATCAGTTACTAATTACCTATAGTTGAGGAAACAAATCGGAGGTAGTTACAATCTATCAATATTTTCTCCCATAACAACTTTAATTTATTCTTCTAAAACACAATTCTATTTTTGATTAATTCGAGAAAAACCAACGTTTAAGGGTATATTTTACCTACAACCTTAATAACATGTCAAAATTTATTTTGTAAAGATTAATATGTCTTTTTTTACGGGGAAGAACAATATCATTAACAATAAGCGATACGACATCTACGATGATAAAATAGGCGTACATATTACATATTCAAAGAAAATACGTAATTATTACAATCAAAACAATTATTATTCTACCCCTAAACAACATCTCGCATCCCACCGCTTTTAGCTTGATACAAACAGTAATTTTTGATATTTTCACATCTTTCTAAATCAATCGAAATAATTCGTGCGCAAGTTCACATGATTACTTTTAAAACATATCCATATAGAAAAGATAATTTTGGAGGGGGGCCTTTGTGAAGTTAGAGTTAATCCTTTGTTTGATTTGTCTTCCCAGTTCCAACAATGATGTCAATGGAGAAGAGAGAAGATTTATGGACATCCACAGACAAGGTTTACCACGTCATCTTCTGCTTCTCCCTAACAGTTGTGTTTACTCTCCTTATCTCCCGAACTCCTTTCCACTTTGTCCGTAGACGCTCCCTCTTCATCGCTTCTTCTCTCTCTCTACTTGCCGGCGCCGCCAAAGAATTTTCCGATTACTTAGGATTTTTCCGTTCTTCCGGAGCCTCCGCCAAAGACGCCTCCGCCGATATCCTGGGGGTCTTAATTGCTTGTTTCCTTGTTTCTATAATCAAATTCATCTCTCCCAATTCCAAATTCGATTATCCGAAACCACCTCTTTCTCTCGTTTGATTGACGCGTCGTCTCTCAGGTTGTCTTTATTCTCCATATTTCTTTCTTCGAATCCTATATTTATTGCCCTCTCTTTCTCAGGGTGCTTTATCTCTCAAGAGTTCATACTGTAATACACTTTTTTTTTAAAGTATTCTAGGTTGTTATAGCATATTGAACTGAATGTGTATTCTTACTGATGAATTTTAATGTTTTCAAGTTTTAATATGCTTGTTCATTTTCCTTGATTGGATTACTTGGTTTTATGGAATCTTGATTTCTTTTTGTTGCATGAGAATATGATAGTGCAGGGCTACATTTTCCTTCAAATGCTAGAAATAAGGAACAAACATTAGTGTCTTGACCTGGAATCAAGTCACTTGCCAAAACATTAGTGCCTGATTTCTGATTTTGGTCTACCATTAAACGGGTTGGATACCAGGAGCAAATTAAAAATGTGCCAACTTTTGTAGTTTGTTTTGGAGAATTGCAGTTATTGATAACTTGGATGATGATTGATGACAATAGACAAGAGTGACCACCACAACTACTCAGTAATCCAACTATGTATTATGTATCTTAAATCAGATAAAATTGATGCCTAAGCTTTACCAATCAACACAATTTGAACTCAAAAGTGCAGGAGCTTGTCGAAATGGCAAGCCGTTTCAGATTCTTGTCACTGTTGCCAATCGCATCCCTTTGTGGCGTTGTGCAAACTGCAAACAATATGGCTGGTCTTTACTCTACATTTTAGCATGATTAACTGTGTGGCTGTGTGTGGATTTACAAGGCTAATTCATAGTTACAACTGCTGCTTTACACTCTTCTCATCAGATCTTTTCATCAGATATGTATTTGGGCTTGTTAATTTATTTGTTCTTCATTTAACAAATTTACATTTGCAAACACTCAATATTACTGTAAAACACATTTTCCTAGTCCTTTGTAAGGGGTGGTGTTTTTTCTTTTTGGTTTCTAGTTGTCTTTTTCTAGGTTGTGAATCTGTTCTCTGGTATTAGCTGGTGGATTCCATGGCCAGCAAATTTATTTCTGAGTGGCTTTCTTCAGTAGTTCCCATTGCCTTTTTTTAACAGACTTCCTTATGCCCTTTTTCTAGGTTGTAATTGGTGTCCTCTCTACGTGGGTTTAAAAATCATACTAGCATTCTCTGCTTCTGGTGGCTTTTAATTGATTGATCTACTTTCATGCATAGGTACAAAATAGATGGACAGATTTGCAGTTAGTATGGCCCTATGGGGTCTCAGTACACTTCGTTATGGATCCTCCAATGAATATTGATCGGTTGAAGAGGTGTAGTTGCTGACCATGCTGACGACCTGCTTTTCAGAAGTTCCAGTCATGCAGGTTAGTCTGTAATCTTGTTACTTATTTTGTGAACCATCTGATGTTGCCTACTTCCCTTAAAGGGTTTTCACTTGCCTTGCCTTTTTTAACGAACTTTTCCATTTTACAACTGGTGAATTTGCTCCTCTATTTTATGTGTGTATTTTTCTGCAAGTGTATAGTCCAATTTTCATAAGAGAGGCAATACATCATTGCTTGGCAGTCTTAATTTATCTTGATATTGCACAAACAGAAATGTACAAACTTCCTATCAACTGTAGAAAGGTTAACTCTCATTCCACACATAACTCTCACTCTTTGGTGATTGACATTTGTACCTGTACAGTGCAATAGCTACTAGATGCAAGTTGTAATTTTGTTCACAGAAAAGCACCATTGACTGTTCTGAATAATTCACCTCCTGAAGCTAGCTGCTGCCGAAGGCTGCTTGAGGGCATCTTCGTCTTCCTCTGGCAGCTTAATAGCAGAATAGACACCTGCTCCACAGAGTGCCCCAAAAAATGGGGCGGTAAAGTAAATCCATATGCCTTTATAGTTGTTTGTAGCAATGGCTGGCCCCAGTGTCCTTACTGGGTTCATTGAACCTCCTGTAGCAGGCCTATGGCAGAAAGTAAAGTAGAAGTTAGGTAACTTGCAGTTGTTTGCTTTCTGTTCATTTTGTAACTATCTCACTTTCATTTAAGGGATTCAATTGTCCTTGCATAACACACTGTTTGCGGTCAGTCTATTCTAAACCTTTTTCTTTCCGTTTATTATTGGAATCAAATGCCATGAGGCCCATGACAGCTGATCTTGGGATTGAGAATTTGAGATGGTCATTATGGAATTATATTCTACTCAGTATTGTGTTTGTCAATTATGTCATTCTTGTATGTATGTAAATGCTGAAACATGAAAGTTGAAACAAAATTTGAATAAATAGAATTATTCCCAAACCTTTCTTTGCTAAGTACTACTGAAGATATCAATTCTCTGACTTTATTGTTAAGTGTAATACTGCTCTATGAGTTAATCAGTCTGACGAGGAATCGTGAATAAATTGCTAAAAATGGACAAATATTTAGAGGTAGTAGTGCATACCCGGCTATGAGTATGTTGAGCATGACAGTTGCCCCTACAGCAATTCCAGCAAGTTCTCCCACCTGCAGGACGTCATAAACATTTTAGTTGTCTTGGCTCTCTTGTGTAATTAGATTCCATTGATCATCCCTGTTTTCCCACCTAATGAATATGGAGCAAGGTGAGGACCTAGGAAACACCCTCATTTCTTATGGTGCACCAGCATCAATTATGTATGAAGTAATTCATTGTATGCAAAGAACTGAGTGACTTTTTCTTTTGGGTCAATTAACAGTGACTGTAGTTGATATTTAGAAGTCAGTTTTCTGTATTACATTGTTGATTATCGTACATGACTATTTGCATCGAGCCATTTATGATTGATGAATCTGTTTGTTGTTAGTTCCAATGTGGTTTCTAGGTGCCAATTGTAAAATTAAGCTTATGGTTTGTCCTTTCTTTATTGTACCTTTGACAGTATACTACTAGTCTACGCTTTCTACTCCAAAAATAATTTGCCTACATCAACTTGTGACTCAAAACATTCTGAATCACCAATTCCAAAATAAACATTTGTTTGAAACAGAGGGAGTTGTACATAGTAATAATTTTTAATTTCATAAAACATGTTGTTACGCCTTAGTGTTCATACTTCATAGTTTAGAAAGACCTAACAGTGAACTTAATTTGCACATGACAACTTGGCAGGTCCCCCAGTTTTTCTCCTTGTGTAGAACTGATTGGAGTTTGCTGATGTGAATTTATTCATTTTCTTTGATTGTTGATTCTATTTCAGATTTTATTTTCCCCTCATTATCTCATTTCGTAGTACTCCCCCCTCCCCCTTTTTTCTTTAATCTACCCACTTTCCAAAAATGGTGTTTTTTTTGTTCTACCCACTTGTATTTTATTCTATTTTTTGCAATTATATTTTACCATTTTAGCCCTTTTCTACAGTAATTACACCTACCCATCATCTCTCTCCTACTTTGCCCACTTTTTTATTTGGTTACAAAAAAGAGGAGGGAATGTAAGGGAAAGCCTGATTATTCTTGAGGCTTAAATAAAGGACTCATGATTCTTACAGCTCTTGTGTCGGTGGCTACTGCAGTGACGACAAACATGAGGTTGAAGGCAATTATGAACTCTAGAGCAAAAGCTTGACCATAATTCACTGAAGGAACAGTTACTCCACCACCCATAATGGGGTGGAAAACCCCCTTGAGAATAAATGCAGCACATAAAGATGCTAACATTTGTGCTCCAATGTATAGTGGCACCTATAATTTTAATAAAGAGAATGATTAGTGAATCATGTATGTGTTATAATTAATGTAGATTGAGGATCATAGTTTTAGTTACTTACTTGGGTCCACGGAAAATGTCTCAGAGCTGCAAAGGCAATGGTGATAGATGGATTGAGATGGGCACCAGAGATGTGACCTGTAGAGAGTATGATGATCATGACTGCAAGGCCACTGGAGGCAGCAAGACCGATAAGCGTCTCCGATCCTTGCATCTTCTGATTCACAATAGCGGTGGCTGCCCCAGCACAAACAAGTATAAGGGTGCCAACAAACTCTGCCACCACCTGGTTAAGTTGGCAAATATCAGTCAGATGCAAGGACAACAAAGTGAAAAAAATAAGGTTCTGCCAATTGAAAGTCCTATCTGCTTTTTTCTTTTTTCTTATTTCAGGTATTTCCTCTTTAACATAATTCCCTTGTTAATGATTTTTAGAAAACCTGTCCGTCTCTAGTCTCTACTTAAGAAGTCCTAGATTACCTTCTTTGCAAGAGGAACAGGGGGAGGGGGCATTGTAATGCTGCAGGTCACAGCAGGCAATCCCCCCTCCTCATCCGGACAAGTGTCGACAGTGAAACACTTGGACCCTCTGCTGAGAAGAGACAGAGACTTCTTTTTAGGTCTATTTGCCTCAAAATCTCCAAAGAGAGGACCTCCAGGGGTAACTGGGGTTGAAGGCGTAGAAGCCTGGTCTTCAGTATCCATTTTTTGTAAAATGGCTGAGCTTAGCTTAGCTTGGCTTAGGTTTGTGAGTACTTGCACTTGTAATGGTTTTTTAAATGCTGAGTTTTATGATTCCCAGTGTATATATGTAGCACTTATAGCAGTATCTTTAACGTAGGAGTGCTTTGTAAGGTTGACTTAGGGAGGAATCTCTTAGACTATGATGAAGTTATGAAAAGAATGAAAACAAGTTAGTGGATGAAATGGAAGGAACCAAAAGAAGGACGTCTTTTGGAGTAATGGACAAGATGGTGGTAGGACAATTACAAGACTGTTTTTCCATTTCTTTTAAAGGAGCTTTAAACCTTGGAGATATTAATCATGATGTTTATTGTCACTTTAAAATTCCTAATGTATATGATTGCTCCCCTGCAATCATGGAGAACACTCACTGGTTTTGCTCAATTAGTTGTCACGACAACATTATCTGATTTTTGGGATTGGAATGGAGTTGTTTGATTGAAATGGATATCACATGGCCTATGAAATGAGATCTGAGGAATCTTTGTTACTTCCTTTTAAATACGAAGTACTTGATCAAAGGTGCAGAGGAGATGCCTTTCTAGTTATTGTTCACTTCATGCCACAAATTTACCCCTTGCCTTTGATAGGAGTTTTGTGTTTTTAGAGTCTTATTATTATTATTTTATTAATCGTGTGGTAGTTGATAAGTGATATTGAAGTTTGAAGACTCTCTAAATTTAATATCCACGAGTTTGATAGAAATGAATTACTGGAAATTCTCTTGATAAAACAAAGTGGTGATTGATAGTGGTAGAGCTAAACGTTTGTAAGTGAGGTCAAATAATGGTATAGTACTACATGGTCCACATCTCATGATCTATAAGCTAAATGATGGCACAAACAAAGGTCAACATAACTGCACACTTGAATAATTAAAGTATTTTAATGTGACTGGACAAGTTTGAGTATGGTAATGGTATGCTTATCTTATTCTTTGCTACTACCTCCGTTTCAAAAAAATCTTTACAGTTACTATTTGCACGGACTCCAATGCAATATTTAACTACAAATATATCCAATTTCGTATGTGAAAAATTTATAAAAATTTGATATTCTGAAAATACATCCCGAGACCAATCTAACAAGATCTTACATGTAACGTTTTGATGTATATAATTGGGAGAATTTACGGTCAAAGTTTTTTACTTTGGACACATTTTTCAAAGCGTAAATAACTTTCTGAAACGGAGGTAGTATCTTTTAATTTGGCCAAATGTCTTTTTCCTTTGTCTTCCTAACTTTCTCCTATAGTTGAGTTGGATTCAGATTTTAGAACCCGCTTCAGCAATAAAAAATGAAATATAGATTGTTGCTTCAGTTGGAAAATGCTTTTGCAATCAACTGAAGAGTATGAGGATGATTAAAACTATAAGAGGATGTTTGTGGTTTATTCTTTGGGTTTATTTTTAGTGCCCACTTCAAATAGGTTTATAGGTGTCAAAATTTTGAAGGTTGTTGAGGATGTTTCTAAAATAGGGATACAAATTGGTGTAACTATGTGAGCCGACTTTTGGCAAAAATGCGTGTTGCGGAATTTTGGCTATTCCGATGCTTTAAGGGACCTATAAGTTGGGTTTTTTTTTTACCTAACTTCGTTATAGGATAATGGGGAACATTTCCCAAAATTTTAGGAGATTCCGAGATCATGACCCAATATCTCCACATTTGGTAAAAACTCGGTGGCAAATTTGGACATTTTCAGAAAACAAATAGTTTAGTGGTCCGGGTCGCTTGCCATATACACCCCATGGATCTCCGAGAGGCTTATTGGATGCTTAGAACCATTTACTTGGCCTCGTAAATGGCAATTTAGCCGATTTTCTTATAAACTCCAGAGAGTGTTAAAGGGTCTGCTATATTGCCATTGATTGAATCCGAGTGTTAAGATTTGAATGAAGAATATTTTGAAATTCTGAAAGTCAATACGAGCAATATTTTTCAAAGTTGACATGCATTCTTAGTTTTCAAAGTTGTAGGGAGCATACATGTATTTATGTTGACTAACTCTAATTGTGAATTTGAGAGTTACCAAGTAGACAACGCACAGAAAAGTCCAAGCTATAATATACTTATATTTATACAAGTCACAAATCCCACTGACAGTCCGTAGTAGTTGAAAACAAAAACACATCAAAGTTGAAAACAGCAGAGTTAGAAATAACAGGGAAACAGCCCCATGTAGTGGAATGGTAGGTGTGGATTGGAATAAGAAAGCATTAGTGTGAACTCAACAACAACAAATCCCATCTTAAAACCTTGTTCAAACACCACAAAGCTGTCATCTGCAAACCTCTCGGTAAAGTGTAAACACATCACCATCATCTTGAATTCATCTACTAAAAAACAATGACTTCTGTACTCAAATCGTATCGCTGTGCCTCAGTATTCTGGGTAGTGGCAACGCTAATCGTAGCATCTGTTGTCCCTACAAGAACAATGTCAATGTCTATGGCAAAGGCTGGTTGTCAGCAAAGCTGTAGAAATTCAACCATTATAATTCCATTTCCATTTGGCATAGGTACAGATTGTTACTACGATCCATGGTACGAAATTAATTGCAATTCGTCTTCTCCAGGTCCTGAAAGACCAATACTGAGTTCATTCGGCGTGGAAGTTTTGAACATAACAAGTTGTTCAAGTAGTAAGTGTGATATAACTGATCTAAGAATAGAAGTTGCAACTGAATGGCAAAAGATATGTAGTGCACAAAAAGAAGTCGTAAATGACATGGATAGCAGCCCTTATATGATGTCAACTTCAGGAAATCATTTAATGGTGAAGGGTTGTCCAGCAGTTGCTATATTAATGAATCGAAAGGGAAATACGGTTGCAGGATGTTCTTCAGTTTGCAAAGGGAAAACTGCAGACAGCAGTAGTAGTTGTGATGGAGTTGGATGTTGCTTGATATCAGTAGATGAGCAATACTTGGGGGTTGATTATTATCAGATGGCTTTGAGAAATAATTACGTTGATACTAACAATAATACTTGTGTAGAGTTTGCGTTAATAGAGAGGTCGTTAACGCTGGAGAATGAGAATGAGAATGAGATTGAAAGACTAGCAAGGGATGATCTTGTTCCCACTCTATGGCACTGGATGCCCCCGGCATTACCTCAAGGAATTTCTGACACTAGTAGTAACCACAGTGATAGTGATTTCTCTTGTAAATCCTTTTGTGGTTATTATGATGAAGTTCAATGTGTGAATATTTGTACCTGCAATCAAGGCTTTCAAGGAAATCCATACATCCCTAATGGTTGCCGAGGTAATAATTATATTACAATCTTTTTCTTTTTCTTTGTTCACCCTTCCCTTTCCCTGTATTATTTTCGTGTGATTTTCATTTCTAATTTGATAGTTTTTTAGATCCATGCAAAGAGGGCATCAACCATTCATCTCTCAACTGTAAAAAGAGGTCCTTGAGGATAACTTCAGCACCAATTCTAGGTAACAAGCTAGATAATATAGCAAGCCTACATACATTAGTTAATAGTTATTACATACATACATATACATACATTGTCAGTACTTTAGAGTAGTAATACTTGTAAATAATCAAGTTCATGTTAATATGTTTACAGCGCTGAACATAGTATTGGGGTCAGTGACGTTGCTTGTTCTTGGGTATGGCTTGTACCGTCTAGTAAAGAGATGGAGGCAAATTGAGCAAAGAAGTAAATTCTTTAAAAGAAATGGTGGCCTACTTTTACAGCAGCAGATGATCTCTGAAGGTGGTGTTATAGAGAGTACAAGAGTGTTTACATTTACAGCCCGTGAATTGGAGAAAGCTACGGACAATTTCAACAACAACAGAATTCTTGGGCATGGAGGTCAAGGTACAGTTTACAAAGGGATGTTGCTCGATGGCAGAGTTGTGGCTATTAAGAAGCCTAATAACAAGGTCAAGTCAGATCATTTTATTAACGAGGTCGTTATTCTCTCTCAAATCAACCATAGAAATGTTGTTAAACTACTAGGATGTTGCTTAGAGACACAAGTTCCTTTACTAGTTTATGAGTTTGTACCAAATGGGACACTTGCTAAGCATATCCACCACAATCCTAATCAAGATTTCCAGATTACTTGGAAGATGCGTTTGCAAATTGCTTCAGAAATAGCAGGAGCTCTTGCTTACTTACATTCATCATCAACTACACCTATTTATCACAGAGATATCAAGTCCACAAATATACTTTTGGACAACAAATATCGAGCTAAACTATCAGATTTCGGTACTTCAAGGAGCATGATGATCGATCAAACTCACTTAACGACTCGTGTGCAGGGTACGTTTGGTTATATGGATCCTGAATACTTCCAGTCAAACCAATACACAGAAAAGAGTGATGTTTATAGTTTTGGAGTTGTTCTGGCTGAACTTTTAACAGGCATGGCGCCCGTCTCTAAGGATGAATCCGGAGTATGGAAAGGGTTGGCAAATGAATTCTTATTCCATTTTGAAAGTAATAATTTAGATCAAATTCTAGATGTACAAGTTGTACAAGAAGAAGCAAGGGAAGAACAAGTAAGAGTGGCAGCAAATCTGGCAAAGCGATGCATGAATTTGAGTGGTAAGCAAAGGCCTACCATGAAAGAAGTATCATGTGCAGTAGAGGGAATCAGATCATTCAATATATTTGAGCAATTAACTTTCAAGGGAAGTCATAATAATCCTGATTTGATTATGGAAATGGGGAAGATTTTGAATGATGAACATTATACGGATTCAACTACATTTTACTCAACCAACTCTGTATAATTCAATTCAATCTATACTTTAAACAAGACCAATCATTCATGGCCTAGCCCGGCCCGGCCCGGCCCAAATATGTTTTTTTCTTTTTTTTTGTATACTTGGGATTATAGCCCATCAAAGTACAGTGTTAGAAGCAATTTTCATGTATTTGTTTACTCCCTCCGTCCCTTAATACTCGAATCGTTTTCCTTTTCGGGCCGTCCCTTAATACCTGCACCGCTTCTATAAAAGAAAATCTTTATTAATATTATATTATTTCTCACACTTACCTACTACCCCACCTACACCCCTACTCCTTACAAAAAATCATTTAAAAATCCACACCCCACACTCACCACTCCCCCACCCCTTACACATTTCTCACTAATTATATTAAAAAATACCCCACTATCAACTAACACCCATTAATTTAATAAGTCAATTTAAATGTCTTAAACTCCACACCGGTGCGAGTATTAAGGGACGGAGGGAGTATACTTTTCAGAGAGGCAATGTATATTGTATTGTATTAATTTGGAGTAGATGTTTATCTGAATTTTGCAACGTGGAAGAAAGGGTAGGTTCCAGTGACACCCATATAAATAGTTAATTGACACCTGATCTACCCTATTTCTGATTACAATTGGACCGTCTCTTTACATTAACCTTATTTAACATACATACTCAATACTCAGTACTCAATTCTCAATACCCCAATACCCAATACTGAATACTGAATACTGAATATTACCATGAAGGTTTGCCTTATTCTTAATCCAAGTGTCAATTGTGTATATTTTCCTGGATTTTTGTTCATTAATTAATTTTACATAAATATGTATAGCTCCACAAAAGGCAATCAACTTCTCAGGTTCATGTGGATTCCTTGAAAGATAAGGTACGCACTCCTCTTAAGTTCCTTTTAATTATCAACGGATTAGTTAATATCATTATCATTATCATTATCATAATCCTCATTCTTAAATCTTAATCCAAGTGTTTCAATTCAATTCAAACTTATTTTGCAGTCAGTAGAGGAAGTTGTAGCTGGCCTTAAGGTAACTACTAACTACAGAGTACTTGTTTTCGAAATACCAAGTTATATTACTACTTACTTCCTCCGTCTCTTATTACTCGCACCGTTTTGACTGAACACGTTTGTCAATGCACAACTTTGACCACCAATATCTTTAACTATATATTATAAAAATTTATAAAATTATTAATATTTTGAAAATATATATGAAAATGAATCCAACAATATATTATATACCAATATTTATTTTCATATACTAAAAATAATAGGGTCAAAGTGATTTATGTGTATAAAAAGTCAAAACGGTTCGAGTATTAAGGGACAGAGGGATTACTATATATGATGTTTAACAATGTTAATTTACAACAACTTCTCCGTAATAAATAAAGATGCATGATTACATTACCTCATTTATAATTGTTTTCCAAATTCTATTTCCGTTCCTATATTTATAATTTATAATTTATAATTTATAATACAAGTACGTAGTATATAACATCAAAATACTATACTAACCCTTTACGTACCCTTGCTATCATCGTCATCATCATCGTCATATATTGGGGTGGGAAAGAAAAAGAAAACAGATGCAGCTGATGACGTAGCTTCTACTGGGTTTGAGGTAGCCAATTAACTTTTTATTCTTGAATTTCTTGGCACCTAAATATATGTCTACTTTTTGTTACATCCTTATTCTTGATTACAGAGTTGTAGGAACATATAGATGCATAAAGCGGAATTTCAAGAAACAATTTCCTAACATCTATCACAGGATCACATGCATAACAATAATATAGATCAGATTAAGTCGAAAGAATAATCACCTTTGTAGCGTGTTCTCCCGTTCGTATGCAAGCTTCAAAGATCTTAGAGCCCCACTTGTTGCTCCTCTACTTAGTCCACAAGCACCAATTGAATTCCACGTATGCTAGTACGAGCATACGGAAGAGAACGATCACGATCAATCTCTTGCTTTGTTTGGGAAGAACGATGTTTCAGAGAAATAGAATTAGGGTTTTGTGTTTTCCTTTTTGTCAGATATTGAATGAACGTGATTTCTGAATCCCTGACATTATAACTATTATAATGTGAGAGTTTTAGGTTAACACAAAACCTTGTAGGTCCAATCAATATTATCCTACTAATCACATTTATTCTCTAGCAAGCAAATATGATTACTAAAATAATTAACTTATTATCTTCATAATTAATTCCTATTTGTATTTAGTAATTGCCGAAAATGTCTAAGGACATAATTCCTTCAAGAGTGTAGAACAACTTCTTGATGCAGAAGAAGAAGACGATGAGGTTAAAGTTTAATTATATTTGGATGATTTATGTTTCAATTTCATTAAATTTGAGAATGCAGGAGGAAGCTGGAGAAATAGGTAAAGTTAGTGAAGAGGGACAGCACGTGAGCTATGGATATCATATGGTCCGTGGTAAAATGGGACATGGGATGGAAGACTATGTTTTTGCTGAGAATAGAAATATTGGCGGCAATGATTTAGGCTTATATGCAATTTTTGATGGCCATGCTGGTCGTCATGCTGCTCAATATTTACAACATCATCTCTTCAATAACATTTTGAATCAAGTATCAGTCTATCAGAGTTTGCCTTTCCTTTTCTATTCATTCATCAATTTAATAAAATAATACTCCCTCCGTTCCTAAATAAGTGTCCACTTTGGATATTTACGTGAGATTTAATAAAACTGAATGGTGAGTAAAGAGGTAATGATTGAAAATGTTTTATTTGGGAAAAAGAAAAATTAGATAATTGTTTAATGTTAAAAGTACAAATAAAAAAGGATGTGGGGATTGAAAAGTGGAAAAAGTGTAAAATGTGTAAGAAAAATCAATAATGATTTATAGAAAAGTGAGAAAAGTGTGTGGAAAAGTGAGAAAATTGTATATAAAAGTGGGAAAAGTGTATGTCTAAAAATGGAAACTGAACACTTATAAGGGAACGCTATTTATGGGAATTGGACACTTATTTAGGAACGGAGGAAGTATCTTATAAATAAATAAGTATAAATATAAAATATGGGCAGGCTGATTTCTGGGAAGATCCTGAAGCAGCTATCAAGAGAGCATACAAAGAAACAGATGAAGAGATTTTAGAGAAAGTGGTAAGTTCAAGAGGTGGATCTACAGCAGTTACTGCTATCGTGATCAACAGGAAGAAACTCATTGTTGCAAATGTTGGTGACTCGCGTGGGATATTATGCAAAAAACGAGTTATAGAACAGATTACAGTTGATGATGAACCAGACAAGGAAAAAGAAAAAGAGCTTGTGGAAGAAAGGGGTGGTTTCATATCCCAAAGACCAGGTAGTTATTACTCCCTCCGTCCCGGAATACTTGATCTGTTTTCCTTATCGGACCGTCCTTTAATACTTGACCTGTTTCTAAAAATGGAAATATTCTAACAATACTATATTATTTCTCACTCCACCCCTATTAATCCACCTACCCCCTACTCCATACAAAAAATAATTAAAAATTCAACCCCTACTTTCCCAAACCCCACCCCTTTACACATTTCTCACTAACTACATTAAAATAATACCCCACTATCAACTACTACTACCTATTAAATTAAATAAGTCAATTCAAGTCTCTTAAACTCTGTGCCGGTCAAACTGGGTCGAGTATTCCAGGACGAGGGAGTAATACAACATGCATGGGCTAATTTAAATTTAATTAATAAAGGGAAAACTGATTGATTGATTGATGTAGGGAATGTTCCTCGTGTGGATGGTGTGCTGGCAATGACAAGGGCATTTGGTGATGGAAGACTCAAACAACATATTTCTTGTGAGCCTCATGTAAGGATCCAGACTGTGGGTGCAGATGCTAAGTTTATTGTACTTGCAAGTGATGGAATCTGGAAAGTTATGTCAAATGAAGAGGTTTGTGATTGTATCAGAGAACTCGATGATCCCCAAGGAGCAGCAGAGCAGCTGGTGAAAGAGGCGTTACAAAGAAGATGCCCTGATGATATATCATGTGTTGTTGTTATGTTCCATGATTGATTTTCATTTTACACCAACCATTAGCCTACTTTTCTTTCTCTTTTTCTACGGATTTTTCATGAAATACCCCTCAATTTTCACGAAATTCACCAAATGCCCCTCACAAATGACCTAATACCCTAACTACTCTTACACTTAACGGACGTTAAGTCTCCGTTAGCACGACTTTACTAATTTGCCCTTATTTTGCTTTTGGGAGCCTTAACCTTTCCCTACCACTGCTGACTGCTACTCTCTTAATTAAGTGCATCCTCAACTGCTCCTCTCTCTCTCCCCCTTGTTCTTCCTCATTCATCAACCTTATCTGCATCCATTAATCACCGGAAAACACCCAAAAACTTCTGAATATTTTTGATAAATTCGGCAGTCCGGTCTTCAATTATTCCTCAAAGCAAAATCAATTCATTTGAAACCCAAATCCAACAACAAACTTCTGTAAAACCCATCTTTAATCCCCCTATTTGCTTCAGAAATTATTTTATGATTCATGGCGATTTTCTTGGGGGTTTCAGGAATTGCGGTTGGAGGCTCAGAAATGGGTTTAGGGGTGACAAGAGGAGTGAGGAAGACGGTGTATGGGCCGATCTTACCTATCGACGGTGGCGGATGCGGTGGATTTGTTGGGTCTTTAGTGTTGGCCATTTCCCGGTCTTACCTATTCACAATGGTGAGATGGTGGTCGATCTTACAATTGCTGAATCCCAATTTTTACTTCTTATTTCACAAATCTGAACAACATTTGAACTAGGAGCATGTAAATTAAGACCTTCCCATTTTTTGGCTTTTGGTTCCTTGCACAACTCGAGGAAACTATGGATAAATAGGATTGAATCTACAGGTGTACTTTAATTTGCAACGGAAAGATTTTAGTTGTGTATTTAGTTTTAGGAGCATAAATGAATTTTTATTTAGTCTGTAGGTACTTTGATCAAGATCCTGACTCATGGGTCTTGACAATTTTTTTTTATTTAATAATTTGTTCCTTTTATTCCATTAATCAAAGTCACACTAGCATTACAGTGATTGGTTTCATAACAACTAAAAATATGACAACACCTTAAAAGAAAAATGGAATATGGAGTTTAGCAGCTTGAGAGATGTTGAGGGGGGTTACTACATCCATGCGAAAATGTTGTGGTTGCTGGGCTATACATCTGGACCTCCCTAAACCTTTCGGCAATAGGATTTACATAGGTGCTATTGAGGGTGTATCATAAAGTAGCTTAAACTCTGTTTTAACATCTAGTGTATTTGGTTTGTAATTGAATGATCTTGGTTATTCACATCAATATAAGGCACTAATACTCTCTAGTCCAAGACAAAAAAAATGATATAGGTAATTGGGAGAGAAAGAGTTAAAACTTGGGCCTAAACCATATAGGAGGAGAAACTTGGGCATAAATGATTGCGCATCATAATTGATCTTTAAAAATATAAGTATTTGGTGAATTATTTTTCAACTAAGGGGTATTTGGTGAAATTAGTATTATAAAAGGGGTATTTGGTGAATTTGAAAAGTTGGCTAACGGAGCACTAACGGCGCGTCATTAGTAAGGGTAGTTTGGGTATTATATTAAAGGTGAGGGGCATTTGGTGAATTTCTGAAAGTCGAGGGGCATTTGGTGAATTTCGTGAAAATTGAGGGGTATTTCATGAAAAATCCGCTTTTTCTAATATATACTCCCTCCGTCCCTTAATATTTGACCTGTTTTTCTTATCGGACCGTCCCTTAATAATTGACATGTTTCTAAAAATGGAAATATTTTAACAATATTATATTATTTCTCACTCTCTCCTTATTAACCCACCTACCCCTACTCCATACAAAAAATAATAAAAAATTCAACCCATACTCTATCCCTTTACACATTCCCACTAACTATATTAAAATAATACCTCATTATCTATTAAACTAATAAGTCAATTCAAGTCCCTTGAACTCTGTGCCGGTTAAATCGGGTCGAGTATTAAGGGACGGAGGGAGTACCAATTACCAAGTGAAGTTTTATATACTAAAACGTTATTTGTTTTGTGGGAAAAAGTAATAAAATAAGCCAGCAGAATTCAACACTAAGATAGAACTAGATGAGAAAGAGAACTACTGGTAGACAAACAAGAAAACTCTTGTTTTCAAGCCCTTAACATAAAAGAATATTAACAAAGCAGAAAGATGATGAATGTCAACATACAGATTGCTCCTTCATCTGCAGTCAGTTAAGTTTAACCTGAAGCAGAAGTACCACAGTTACAGTAAGGCAAGATAGAAATATTGTGACTTCTTTATTGACCCTATTGTTAAGTCTTCAAGAAATACAGAGCATGTAAAAGGATTAAAGGAGTACTCATATCTTTTCTTCTCTATGGATATATGATATATCCCACAGATGCATAAACAAGTTCTGACATTTTCTTATTCAAGTAAAGAAATTATACTTTCCACATAAACCAACTTTAAAAGTCCAAACTTAGTTTAACAACTTTTCTGGGACTATGCATCCTTAAACTCCTCCCCTCCCCCCAAAAATGCCAAGAATGCGAGACTGAAACCTACAAGTGACTTGGCCAACACTTGTTTGCCATTCCCTGTTTTAAGGCTGCGTTCTATCAAAACTTATTTTAGTTATAAATTATACTTGGTCATTATTTTTCCTGAACTTATCTTATCTGAAATTAACTGAATTTATCTGAACTTATTTTTCCTGAAATAAGTGGAAATAAGATGAACAGAACAGGGCCTGAACCTTCTTGCAAATGAAAATCATTCTGAAACTTGAGAACTGAAAACCAACACAACATGGTTGACTACAATTAAAACAGGACACTAATACGTAATGACAGAAACGAAACGTAATGAGCACAGAACATCAACCCTAAGTTAGGTATTTAAACAAGGCATGTGAAAATCACTCACTACCATTATTATCGTTTATGTTTCTCATAACCCAGATACATAAAATTATAGCTTCTCAGTAAGGCATAAACGGAGAGGGAATGCAAAAGAAGTATAACAGTGACACCAGAAAATGGGGCTAAAAAACCAAAGCACAAGTATGACATATTTCTAACAATCTAAATTCATTATAAAACTGAATCACCAAAAGTGTAGACAGAATGGAAAAAATCTGAAAACAGTTTTTACATGGTTGTTTTGATTTAAAGTTTGATAATACGTTTGTTGCTATCCCTCGCCTCAGTGAACAGTTTGTCCATTATCAAAACCTAGTCCATACAAAACACCAGCATATTTCTCCATGGATCCACTGAAGAAACTCTCCTTCAACTTCCTGAATGTACAGGATGTAAGCAAACTATCTGAACCAGCCTGGTGACAGATACCAACCCTCTCGACTTCCAACAACTCTGCGAGCTTGTTCAATCCGCCATGTAAGCTATTACAGAACTTCATCAAGTGTTTAATATCATAAACAGTAGGAAAATACGTCTTGATCATCTCAAAAAACTCCTGTTGCGTCTCAGGAAGGTTGCGACATGTCAAGAGCTTAAGCAGGTAACCAAAATCATAGCCGCTATGGAAAGTAACCCAATGAACATTATAGTTCAAAACAACCCCTGACGACATTAAAAGCTCCCCAAACCTCTTGGCATCAATGCCCTTCTCATTATTTTTCTTAAAATCGATCCCACTTTGGCAAAGAAGCTCAATAGAATCATTGGCAAAAACATCCTCATTGATGTTAAATTCGCGGAAATTGAATTGCCAAATGCAAAATTTATCAGTACCACATGTGGGTAAGTTTCCTAGTTCATCAGAAAAGGTAAGGCCTAATTGAATCAATTTCAACATGTCGACATTATCCTTGAGAGTTCTATAATGAAAATCAGAGCTACTCTTAAAACAACCAATAGGGCGAAGAACAATTCCAGGAAACTCAGTATCCATAGCCACAAAAGGGTAATCATCCACTATATCACAAATTAGACCAAATTCTTCATCGAGATTGTCATCCCAAACCTCTCTAATGTGTATTGAATCACTATTGGGAAGAAGCGACATTTCAATTGCTAATTAATTACAACTAACACTAACAACAGCAACAGCAGCAAAATAGAGATAAACAACTTAACCGGAGCTTCCGATATTGAAAATTGAGCATACCCCAATATCGATAAAAGCTCCAAGCTTTCTTCGAATTGTAATCCTCCCGATAAGATCTGCCATAAAAAATGAAAATTTAATCAGAAAACTGATAAACCAACAAAAATATTTAAATAGTTAATTAGGTAAATCAGATAACTTGCCTAAAATGAGAAATTTGATAACCTGAGAGAAAAGGGTCTAGGAACAGATTGGGAATTTTATGGTCTAGGGTTTCAAATATGTCGGCTAAAGATTTGATTTTTTAAAAAAAAAAAACTTTTCTCTGGGTATATGAAAATTCGAGAATTTGACACCACAGAGAAGAGGATGAGGAATGAGGAGAGAGATAGGTAAAAGGAGGGCAGAGGGCCCTATCCTGCAAACCTCCCAACAAACAGAGAGAGATGAGATAGAAAACAGAGGGGTGGGGAATTGGGGATATTCTACGAGTGTTGTTTCACAGAGATTTTTAGGAGATTGCCAGATTGGTTTTGTTTTTCATTTTTTAACTTCCTAGTTTCCAATTTGATGTTGCTTTCGTACGACAATGAAATTAGGATTGGCAATTGATCGGACTCGGGTTGAAAGTAGTTAAATTCATATCCGATCTATTTAAAATCCGGACTCCAAAATTGCATTCCTTTTCAAATTCATTTACAATTCGGACTCTAAAGTTGCATCCATATCCATATGCATATCTATATCCATATCCATTTAAAATTCGGATTTCAAAATTAAATCTGAATCCATATCTAAATCCGAATCATACGTTAACTTTGCTTACATATAACTTGTATTTTTTTAATTTTAAACTAATTTAGAAATACAAACTTTTATATAAGGCGGTCTTACACATAAGACCACCTTGGTGTCGTATAAGGTACGGAATGAAACCAATTAGTTAAGCACTAGAACCAATTAATTAAGCAATGGAAGTAATTAGCTAAGCACTAGAACTAATTAGTTAAACAATGAAACTAATTAGTTAAACAATATAACTAATTAGTTAAGCAATCAAATTGTTCTTTCCGGTAAGGCGGTCTTACACAAAAGTTACCGATTTAGAAATCCTATTTCTCATTTACCAAAATCTAATGAGTTTCTAATAAATTAATAAATTATGAATATATGCGTTTTAATCAAATATATTAGATTATATTGGGAACTTCCTTTTAAAAAAAAGTTATGTATGAAAAATAATACTCTTTGAAATAATTTCAGGTCGAACTTGCACTTGGATTCGGACTCGGGTCGGATTCGGACTCGGGTCGGATTCGGACTCGGGTCGGAGTCTCTGCAGACTCCATATCCGATCCATATCCATTCGGATGTTTTTAATCAGATTCGGATTTAGACTTTTTTTTTCTCGGATTCGGATCGGATTTTTTTCCTTCGGATCGGGTTGGACTCGGTTCGGATTCGGATGTGATTGCCATCCCTAATGAAATACCGTAGAATTTAGTTCTGCTCTTCATCGAACAAATGTGCATTGGTCACATGGTCGAACCCTACAGTGATAGGTGCTAATTCGGTGGGTCAAAATGCTTAGGAGTGGCACAAGCGAAGACTTGTGTAGCTGGGCTAACCAACATGTGATAGGTGCTAATTCAGTAGGGTTTCTTCTTCTTACCTTAGAAAAAAAACATAGAAAGTTGCCACTAAAATATACTCGTAAAATTAATGTTGATTACTTGGCCTCAACCCTGAGGCCGGTGGCCGGCCTTATATAACCAGTTAATCACAACACAAATCCCAGTGAGAACTGAGAAGTTAAACGCGAGTGTCCAGCGAGCCAATGCAACTTCAATTCTTTATTCTTCTCCGCGGAAAATATACCCACGAAGGCCGTATTAGGAAGCAAGAACGGAGAAACATCCACTTATTTGTTACTTCCTCCGTTCCGCAATATATGTATCGTTTTTCTTTTGGACACTATTCATTAACTAACTTTGACAATTATTCTTTCACATTATGTAAAAACAAACATAGTCAAGTGAGATCTTGTTAAATTCGTATCAATGTGAGAATTCCAAATATCAATTTTTTATAATTTTTACTTACACGCAATTAGAGATATTAATGTTCAAAGAAGCATGTTGGGATACGTGAAAAAGAAATGATGCATCTATTGCGAAACGGAGGTAGTATTACAATTTGGAATCACATAGCAGCAGTAACAATATTCTTAAAAACCGTTTCTTGCTAGTTCATCACATCAAGAGCTTACGGAAACAGAGATGCATATGAGTGAGTAACTTGTTTGGATAACTAAATTATAAGATTATAGAACAATGTCACTATTATTTTCAAACATAGACGCTAGAAAAATCTACTATGTAAAAAATTGACACAATAATCCAATATATTAAGGTTGAACCAATAACATTTGGCCTTCCTGTAAATGCTTGTAGAATACAAGTACATCAGATGAAACTAGTCTCTCGTACTCTCTTATCACATACTCCGCATATCAACCCAAAGAGCTTCAAGTATCACAGCTTCCTTTATAAAATCAACGGTCCTACTCATCTATACTTTTCATAAAACATAAAAGGGGATTGATGTTACACCAACGCAAATTTTGCTACATGATTGGTAGATCCTTTGAATAACTCTAATGTGTCTGATTTGGTGAAGAAGACTAAGACGACTCTGCCTTGCCATCACTGGTAGGGAGGTATACACCCTCTGCTGCCACCCAGATATTGTCCCGACCCTTATCTTTCACACCACAAACCTGCACCAGAATTACTAGTCATACATCACCACAATAGTAAGGAAAAATATCAAATAATGGTCAAGGACATGGGGGGGGTCAACTACAAGGTCTCCTGAAGATGCAAATATTAATAGCAGGATAGTATTTTTTTATGTTCAGCAAAAGTCCATGATTCCAGCATTATACCCAAAGTTAAACTAAAAGGCATGGGCATTGACTGTGACCATGATTAAACGTCCATTGCAAAAAATTTAACATATTACGGAGTATACAGTATCAAAGAGTTGAAGGGTTCATTCATGGAAAAATTTAGGCAGATAGTATTTACAAAGGGCAAACAATTTGGAGAAATTGTTTGACTTACAAAACAGATAGGTAAGTATGTTCAAGATGGAAAAATAGTCATGAAAGAAATAGTTGAATTCAAAAAGAGATCGGTTCTAAATCAAGAAATTTTGAGGATCAAATATCAATTGTTTGGCTAACTAATAAACTACTAAAGATGGCTAAATCTTAGGGTAACCATATATTCAATGTCTCGCCAGTCATTACCAGAAAATGGACTGCGAAAGATATGGATCAGAACATAAAATATTGATCTATCTTTATCTTACGGGCCACAGCCAATTTCCCAAACGCGGTTCTGCAACAGCTAACGACTATCAGAAAGGGGAAGGAAAGGATAGGAAGACCAAATCTTACCTCCTGCTGGCCTCCAGCTATGCGCTGATATTTCTTGTCATGACTGTGCAGATACCCTCGAGTGTCCACATGATTGAGCCTGATCTTCTGATCTTGCTTCCAGATTTTCCCCTTTCCCTCAATTTCAAGCCTACCAAGAAACATCAGAAACAGCATATGAGCAAGCAACAACAAATAGGATAACTTAATAGAACAAAAATATAAAAAAAAGTTCCGAGTCTCACTTCCAGTGATCTCCGGTATCTGAGGTTGAATCTCCTCCATAACAGCTTACCTAAAGTAGTCAGATTGGATTAGAATCTAAAGATGAAGTACATATATTCCATTACATATGACATATTATCATCAGACATCAGTATTCACAAATGCCCTACGTAAGCTCCCAGTCGATAACCATAATCTACATATAATCACCAGAATACAGTGACCGACCATTACAATATAGAGGCTATGTGAGAAAGGGGCTACATATGATCATCACCACTATGATGAACAAGTGAATATGATACACCCAGTAACAACTCCAAAAGTCGATAACAGTCTGGGAGCACACCGTGACACGGACTCACACACACACGCTGATATTCTTGGAAGGCTTCAAGGTCATATGTTCAGTAGATATATATATATACCATTTACAGAATTCTGAAATCAAATTTACATGCAGCATACGCTATTCCTTTTCTAGATAAAATTGTAAACATGCAGGTCGGACAGGTACTTCACTGTAAAGAGCCAATTTGGAAAGTCTCAGATTCAAATTACTACAACAAAATCTTTACAGCTGAATTTGAAACTGGAACATTATGTTGGACAAAATCTGCAATTAACCTCTAAGTTCCCTGAGATAGGGGATGCATGCAGGTGACTGTGTAACCATTTACGAGTCTTCGTGTGTTGCAGGCGGATAATTGTCCCGCTTTTGATTGGGTCCCCTTGCTTCGCAGATGTGTCAGGTACAGGCTTTACAACCTATCCAAACAGAAAAGGAAAACAAGGTGGAAGAAAAGCAGAGCGATGAATTTGTTAAGTTCAGTGGAAAAGAATATGATATATTAATGAGTACTATAAATGCTTAGACACCAAAGATTACCCAGTAGCTATTGGCATCGTCAACATTAGGGAAACCTGTAACTGATTGCTGGCCACTTCCAGAACCATATGGCACGTCGTGTGAATGCAGCCTGAATTTTGTCCTTTCATGCATCAATTTGATCACAGACCCAAACGTAACCTATCAAAACAAATGATGCTCATAAGACACATAGGATCTACAAAATGAAATTGTAAAAGGATAATGAACATCAGCTCTACATACCAATGGAAGCAACTACTTTGGACTTTAGCCTACCATCAGTAAACAATTATGGTATATAGAACAAAATGGAGGGTAAGTTAAAACTATTAAAACAGAGACTGCCTTTCCAATGTTCCATTACCACTCATTCAGTATGAGTAACAGGAAACTTTGTTGGAAAAGTAAACTTCCAATCATTGTTACGAGTTTTACTTTTGAATACAAATGAATTAATGGTCATCGCCACACGTGTAAAAGTGGATGATCTCGGGTTCAAAGCCCTTGTGCCTCCTACGACACCGCCACCAACCCCCATTCCCAAAAAATAAAATAAACAATAAGATGGAATATAGCATGGAGAAAGCAACAAATAGAACACATAATTCTCCATTGCCTGGACCATGTCTACTTGACTATAACAAATGAGGCCCTTCCGGTACCAAAAATTGGAATATAAAGCTCAAAACAGACGGATGCACTGATTCCAAATCCTCCATTACTTTCCACACCCAAAATACAATTTTCACTTATCCCCTTTCGATTTACCAAGCTGGAAACCAATATTCTGTTTCCAATAGCTTGTTTTGTGTGTTATCCTAAGTTTATGGAAGAGGATCTGGTAGCTTGCCCCCTAAAGCACGTATGTTTATTTGGAGACTTTGTAGTGGTGCCTTACCTACGAGTAAGGGGCTGTATAGAAGAATCAAAAGTGTGTCGCAATTGTGTTTATGTTGCTGTAGGAATGAAGAGTCGGAACTACATGCTATCTCGAAGTGTAACTTTGAAGCGAGTATTTGGGATTATAAGGGGATGGAAAGTTTTGATCATACGGAAGTGAGTAGTGTGCTGGATTGGTGGCTAACAAAGTTAGGAGTGAGTGAGAGGGCTGCAGCTGCGATGTTGGCGTGGGGGATTTGGAGTGAGAAGAACTCAGTGGCACATGGTAGCTTGCTGAAGCATCCCGCAAAGGTAGCTGCTGCTGCCTCCTTGTTGTTGGCATATGGTCAGGCAAGGGAGGTGGGTGCTGGTGCAAGACGGAGTACGGGGTAGCAAAGAGATGAAGCTAGGTGGTGTGTTGAGCCCGGTGTGCTGAAAATCAATGTCGATGGAGCAATCTTTAAAGATGTGGGAGTATGAATGGGGATGGTTCTTAGAAACCATGATGGTGAGGTAGTTAGGACTGCTTGTCAGCAAGTTACACAATGTTGGGATGTGAATGTTGTTGAAGCTAAGGCCATGGTCCTTGGATTGAAGATGGCAATACAATGTGGCATAAATAACATAATCCTTGAAAGTGATTGCCAACAAGTAACTAATCTAGTAAATGGGAAGCAAAAAGATGCCTCATTTTTGGGAGTTGTTAGGGAAATTATTTCTATTGCTTGTTTTTTTTATAGTGTTAATTTTGTTCATGTTTTTACTTTTTAGAGAAGCTAATCTTGTTCCGGGCTGTGGCTCACCTTAGCCCGCTCGAGTTTTCTCCTAGAGTGTGGGTGGGGGGTTTTCAGGTGTGAAAAAGGATTGTTGTTGTACGGGATACTCCCGTGGCCCAAGTTAAATACAAGAATGGCTTATTATAGAAAATGGGCCCAAAGTGCAAAAGGGCCACGGCCAAAATCAAATGACCTAATATACCTCAAACCCCTATAAATACTCATTTATGAGGGAAGGTAAAAGAGGCCTACACACTCTCCTCTCTCACTGTTTTATCTCACAATATGATGCTAATGTTTGGCGTCGGAGGCCCTGATCCGGGGAGCCTCCCCCGGGTTCGGGTTCACCTTGAAGGCACTCATCTCCACCTTCAAGATCCGAAGATCCTACCACACCACCCGATTCCGATACCGATATCGTAACAATTGGCGCTAGAAGGAGGGGCACAATAACATACCATTGTGCCCCGAATCTCCGAGGAAGTGGAGACAGACCATACACTGCCGAATTCTACGGTAGGAAATCAAGAGAAACAAATGGACATTTGTCCACGTCCACGATAAAGCCCAAAATACATGAGATAGCACCATAAAAGACCAATAAAATATATGAAAACACATATCTTGATATCTATATTCCCAGATCCAAAAATAATAATACAAGTAAAAAAGAAAAGCAAATACTTGGCGGAGATAGCCTTGCTCGAAATGTTGGAGCAAGCTACTGGTGTAGCTTTCAGACTTGTGATTGGGCGGTCAAAAGATGCTATAAACGAATAAAAGATGGTTGCCTTTAACCAAGAGGTGGTAAGCATAAGGATTCTATGCGAATAAATGTTGAAGAAAGCACCAATGGCCTTGTAAGTTTCAACTATGATAGCCTTGCACCGATAGCATCGGTACCGGTACAATTTTCCTCACCAGCATCGACATTAACATGTCGAGTTGCTCTAACACCAATGTCGGGTTGCCGACTTAGAGTTGTGGAGTTGCTCTGAGAACGGCACCAATAACATCATTTCCGACACTATCAGAGCTAAGCTTTTCTCTCTCTTCTTTTATGTGAAACTAAAAGAATCTTTAAATCTCACTCAATGACCATCATACATGTGTGGTGTATATAGCCAGATGCTTGCCCATTTTACTTGCTCATTTTACCTTTAAATATGCGGTGTTTAGAAAGGAATATGATTACCTTGCTGCTTGAAGTTTCTTATACCAACAGGGTGGTATGTTTTAACTAGTCATTTTGGTTTGCTAGTCGTTTTGGTCTGTTGTTTGAAGTTTCTTATACCAGCTAGTTTATTGTTATGAGTACAATTTGCTGTCAGCCTGTCTCGATGGAGAATACTCTCAGTCAGAGTGAGTTAAGATTGGCAAGTATAAACCTTCAATCGACAAGTTAGCTCCTACTAGCTTCAAAGTTTGGCCAGGAAACCCCAAATAATGTCACCGATAGCCCGATCCTACTCCATACCATTTAATGGGCTGTTAAGTAAGTTCTATGTTGTTTGAAAATGCTACAAGTTGCTGTAAGCTATAAGTTCCTTAAAAGATTATTTGTCATACCAGCCCAATCACACCTCTTACCAGCTACTCGTAGTAGTTTGCCATCGGTATGCTCATTTTACCTTTAAATATGCGGTGTTTAGAAAGGAATATGATTACCTTGCTGCTTGAAGTTTCTTATACCAACAGGGTGGTATGTTTTAACTAGTCATTTTGGTTTGCTAGTCATTTTGGTCTGTTGTTTGAAGTTTCTTATACAGCTAGTTTATTGTTATGAGTACAATTTGCTGTCAGCCTGTCTCGATGGAGAATACTCTCAGTCAGAGTGAGTTAAGATTGGCAAGTATAAACCTTCAACCGACAAGTTAGCTCCTACTAGCTTCAAAGTTTGGCCAGGACACCCCAAATAATGTCACCGATAGCCCGATCCTACTCCATACCATTTAATGGGCTGTTAAGTAAGTTCTATGTTGTTTGAAAATGCTACAAGTTGCTGTAAGCTATAAGTTCCTTAAAAGATTATTTGTCATACCAGCCCAATCACACCTCTTACCAGCTACTCGTAGTAGTTTGCCATCGGTATGCTATCAGTTTGCTACCAGTCTATTAATTTGGTGATTTGCTACCAGCCTATTGTGGTAAATTATGGTGTTTGATGGTTAAGATTAAACTTTGTTGGTATTACCTCCAACCTGCAGCATGTCTTACCAGCCTACAATGCTATCAGTATGCTTCCGGCTGGCGTTTATCAATTTAGTGTTGCCCGCAGTGTCATGAATTCAGGAGGCAAGCTGCGTGGTACCTTCTAAAGTATTGTCGGCCTAAAGTTATAGCCATACCAATACCATCTATTACTGTCGTCTTGCTGTCTGCATAAACTACTAAATGTTGTTAATTCGCAAGTCTGCACCGGTATGTGTAGTGCGTCATGTCGTAGTCCCGGAGAATCTGAATAATGTCCTGACATAGGAGCTTCATCGTTTATGGGCGTAAGCAGAAAAACAGGGTTATCGTCTTCTCGATGGCAAACTTACGCGACAAGGAAGGTAAGTACCATTTCATTCCCCATATCATGGACCAATTAAAGTATCGTTGTCAATATTTGGTTGAAAGCTAGCCACACCACATCGGCTGAAATTATGTCTAAACCCTTAAAGTACTATCAGCTTGCTGACTCGGGGTGATATGATTTTAGCCCCCCTTAAAGCAAGTCAGGAAGCAATATCAGCTTGATGACTTGAGAATATATGTTTAAACCCTTGAAGTAGGTCAGCAAGGCTATGACTCCGGGCGATATGATTTAAAACCTTAAAGCAAGTCAGCAAGGCAATATCGGCTTGCTAACTTGGAAGCTATGTTTAAGCCCTTAAAGCAAGTCAGGAAGGCAATATCTAGGGGTGTTCATTAGCGGGTACCCTGCTTATCGGGTCGGGTACCCGCATTGTCGGGTAAGCATGTAATGGCCCATGACCCGACCCGTGAACATCGGGTACTCGCAAGCTGTTCACGGGTCGGGTCATAGGGTACCCACAAAATAAAACATAACCTCGATTTTCAACCAATTTCTACTAGTATAAGTTGTACAAAGATCTAAACTATACATCATGTGTTGTTAATAAAAGAAAAAAGAGCATAGATCTACAAAAGATCAATTAATTAAATAGAAAATGACAATCTGCATTCTTTTTGCTCCCACTTTGCAATAGAAAACCAATATTTGCAGATCTGCGGAAGTTAGGTTGCCCCTTAGCATTTCTTCCTTAACTTTTTTTGTGAAAGGTACTCCCAATTTGTTAAACAAGTGAAATCTATTTAAATTCCACAATACTCCCAATAGACAAATTAAGAGATCCATCAACAAAAATAAACCATACCACCACAAAGAAGAATAAATTGGATCTAGAAGGTCCGAAGGTGTACGTAAAGACGTGAGGACGAGGTGTTGTGAATCGTCTGCTGCAGTATTCATGGAAGATCTGTCAGGGTCTCGGGGATGAGGATATAGGGCAGAGTTTACTTGGGGGAGGAGAAGAAAGGACAGGACAGAGTAGAAAAAATGAAATGAATTTGAGTGAAAGAACTAAACGTCTAAACCCCATTCACTTGATTGCATTTCGTTTAATGTTAACGGGTATTCGAGTACAAGTTTACGCCAAACACTGGCACATGACCTGACCCGAATACTAGCTTATATTAACGGGTCGGGTACCCGACCCACAAAATGCAGAAAAATCACAAAATAACCCGGTTATTTTGAAGCGGGTTAACGGGTCGGGTCAAGCGGGTCGGGTATTTTTGAACGCCCCTAGCAATATCAGCTTGCTGACTCGGGGTGATATGATTTTAAACCCCTAAAGCAAGTCAGCAAGGCAATAAGGAAGATATATGCTTAAACCCTTAAAGCAAGTCAGCAAGGCAATATTAGCTTGCTGACTCATAGTGATATGATTTAAAACCTTTAAAGCAAGTCAAGAAGGCAATATCAACTTGCAGACTCGGGATGATATGAATTAAAGCCCTTAAAGTAGGTCGGTAAGGCTACTATCAACTTACGACTCAGGGTGATCAATAAGCAACGCCGATTCAAACCTTAAAGTAGGTCGGTAAGGCTACCATCAGCTTACGACTCGGGGTGATACGAATCAAGCCCTTAAAGTAGGTTGGTAAGGCTACCATCAATTTACGGCTCGGGGTGATAAGATTCAAGCCCTTAAAGTAGGTCGGAAGGCTACCATCAGCTTACGACTCGGGGTGATCAATAAGCAACACCGATTCAAACCCTTAAAGTAGGTCGATAAGGCTACCATCGGCTTACGACTCGAGGTGATACGAATCAAGCCCTTAAAGTAAGTCGATAAGGCTACCATCAGCTTACGACTCGGGGTGATCAACAAGCAACACTGATTCAAACCCTTAAAGTACGTCGGTAAGGCTACCATCAGCTTACGGACTCGGGGTGATACGAATCAAGCCCTCAAAGTAGGTCAGGCAAGGCTTTCATAGCTTGTCAACACGGGGAAAATTGGCCCTTAAAGTAGGTTGGGCAAGGCTATAAAAGCTTGATGACTCGGGGGAAAACAATCACTTACTAGTTGAGCAAGGCTCTCATCCAAGCTTGTCGGTCGAAGGTTTATAATAATATTTTGCTAAGTTGAGCAAGGCTTCCATCTAATTTGCCGATCTGGAATTGCTTGTCGTGCAAGGCTTCATCTTAGCATGCCGATTGAAGGGGTACAATATCATCACTTCAACGGGGCAAGGCTCCCATCCAAGCTTGTTGGTCGAAGGTTTATAATAATATTATGCTAAGTTGAGCAAGGCTTCCATCTAGCTTGCCGATCTGGAATTGCTCGTCGTGCAAGACTTCATCTCAGCATGGCGATTGGAGGTTTACGATATCATCACTTCAACCGAGCAAGGCTCTCATCCAAGCTTATCAGCTGAAGGTTTGTAATAATTTTTTGCTAAATCGGACAAGGCTTGAGTAGGTATTGAAAATTTGTAACACCCACTTAGCAATCGAAAATCGCTCCTAAAAAATCAAGGGGGCTAGTCAGCCTAAAAAATTAAGGAGCTAGTCACCTAAAAAATCAAGGGGGCGAGTCATCCTAAAAATCAAGGGGCTACTCATCCTAAAAAATCAAGGGGCTAGTCATCCTAAAAAATCAAAGGGGCTAGTCGGCCTAAAAAATTAAGGGGCTAGTCATCCTAAAAAATCAAGGGGGCTAGTCAGCGTAAAAAATCAAGGGGCTAGTCGGCCAGAGCAAGCAAAGTAAGTTAATGTTTTTATCTGCATATTCTCGCCTAATGTGCAGGTTACGTCGATTATGAAAGGGTTAGTCATCCTAAAAATCAAGGGGGCTAGTCAGCGTAAAAAATCAAGGGGCTAGTCGGCCAGAGCAAGAAAAGCAAGTTAATGTTTTTATCTGCATATTCTCGCCTAACGTGCAGGTTACGTCGATTATGAAGGGGCTATTCAGATACCAGCACATAATCGAAGCACCAACCCATTGTGCGAAAAGCTACAGATAAGGGAGGTAGTTGTATGGGGTAATTACTTTTTCAGAACAAGCATAGTTGTACGGAATACTCCCGTGGCCCAAATTAAATACAAGAATGGCTTATTATAGAATATGGACCCAAAGTGCAAAAGAGCCAAGGCCCAAGAGGCCTACCCACACTCTCTCCTTTCTCATTGCTTTATCTCATAATATGATATTAATGTTGGGCGTCGGAGGCCCTCGTGTTCACCTTGCAGGCACTCATCTCCACCTTCAAGATCCGAAGATCAGATCACACCACCCGATTCCGATACCGGAACAGTTGCTTCCAATTTTTGTCTAAGTATCAATGAAAACTAGAGACCGGAACCGTTTCCATCAACAAAAACAACAACAACAAAAAAGGCGGTTTCGATTTTCATAGGATAATATTGTTATTTGCGTGTGTTATAAATTTCCGTATGTACTTGCAGATATTTCACATTATGGAGTACTCCGTATTACCTAAACATTGCAACAATATGGCAAACAAGAAATGTAAACTAACAATCAACTACTGAAAATCTCAAGGAATTTTTGAATCTAACAGGTACTTCCACAGAAACTTGAATCTAAAGCCAAAGTGTTCCCAAAATAGATTAAGAACGTGAATTTCCACGGTAACATCAACATCATACCATAATGACAGTTTCTACACTAGCATTGTCCATTGATATCAAAGAAACCCTAAAAATGAGGAGACAGGCATCAAAATCAAATATTTAGCGAAACAATCTAAAAAAAAGGAAGAGAATAGGATACCTCAACACCCTCACTGGCAGGGGCAGCGGAGACAGAGGATGAAAAGTAATCGGAATCAAGAGAGAGAAATAGCAAGATCGCCAGGGCAAAGAAGCCCAACGCCATCACAAGCAGTAGGATAATAAACCAAGTTTTCTGCCAAAAAGGTAAATGCTCTGATTCCGATCCTAATTTCTCCCGATATACGATCCTAGTCGGCGAAGAAGCGGCAGAGGTGCTGGTGCTGGTAGCGGTGGAAGTTCTTCTCCTGGTGAGAGATTGGGACTGATGGCTTGATGAAGCCACGGTGATTTCACTTTCTTCCGGCGAGGGGGAGAGATGGTGGTTCGGAGATTTCAGGAGTTTCTTTCACTTTGGTGTTTAGTTTAGTTTAATTTGATTTTTAATGGACTCGGAAATGGAGAACCCAATCAATATTACATGACCACCTCTGCAATTGTTAAGGCCACGTAAGATTTGAAAAGTATAGCCAATGGTCGTTTGACACGTGGTAATGGACTGGGGACGTGGACCAATTATTTCCCTGCTGGCTGCTGCTGCTGTTATTACTCGGTTTTAATTGGGTTTTTTTTTTTTTTTTTGTGACAACAGAGTAGTAATTGTTGTTCTTCGTGTAAACGATTTACCTTTTCTCTTGGCCTCTTGGGTCAACACTTTAGAATCAACTCAATGTTACACTTTAACGTCAAAAAAATTTAATTCGACTAACTTATCTAAAATTATGTCTATTTCCTTGTTATTGATTGGATTAGTACATTTCCTTATTTAGAATCTACCCGAGAATGTAAGAAAAAATCATACATCAAACGTATAATTAATATTCAATATATGTAAATGTTTTTACTTTTAATCTCTTATGTGTAATCCTTATAAACCCTTTCCAAAGATAATGATATGCAGCCCTTAAAGCTACAAATAAGCATTTAACACATTAGTTCAATATATGTAACTAATGTTTAAATTTTGTATAGGCAAACGTTTATATTTTTAATCTCTTACCTGTAGCCATTAAGCCTGCACATAACATTATCCTTAAAAAAAATATGCATATTTTAATTTGACTAACATAGCAAAAATTATACTCCCTCCGTCCCTTAATACTCGCACCGGTTTGACCGGTGCGGAGTTTAAGACATTTGAATTGACTTATTAATTTAATGGTGTTAGTTGATAGTGGGGTATTTTTTTAATATTGTCAGTGGGAATGTGTAAGAGGTGGTGAGTGGGGATGTGAATTTTTAAATAATTTTTTGTAAAGGATAGGGGTGTGGTGTGGTAGTAGGTAAGTGTGAGAAAAAATATAATATTGCTAAAATTTTCATTTATAGAAGCGGTGCAAGTATTAAGAGACGGTCCGAAAAAGAAAGCGATGCGAGTATTAAGGGACGGAGAGAGTATATATTTCCTAGTTCTTGAAAAATTGCTACATACGCAATAAGTTGGTAACACATATGTCAATCATAAAATCAAAGAACAGGTGAAACATTAAAATAAAGTAATCCCCTTGCACGAAAGTACTCATTTTACCATCAAACTTAGGCCGTTTGGTTGACAAAGGAAGTAAACTTCAAAGAAATAAGTTTTCTCAAGTATAAACATTTTCTAGAAGTGATATATGTTCAGTTGAATATGGAAAATAATTCTCATGAGAAATTTATTTAGAGAGACCTGGGAAAACAACTTCCTCCAATTTATGTTAAATAAAATTTCCTAAGAGAGTTATTTCTCATGTTCTTGTCTACGAAACACTAGTACAATCTTACACTTCCTATGAAATCGTATAGTCATTCCCATGATTTTTTATATCAACCAAACAACACCTGTAAATAACAAATAGATAAGAATAGGAGAATAATATAAGACATCAAATATTTGGGAGATCTAATAAAAATAACCTTGGTGGATATAGATTGAGTTAAACAGTGTGAATGCTTAGTTAAAATTTTTAGGACTACTACTCTTGGGATCGGAAGTTCGCAACCCATTGTTGATCTAAAAGAATTTTAATTGTCAACCAAATCGAAAAAACATTGATGTTGCAAATGTATGGTTAATAGGCGCTTAGTTGAGAAAGAACACGAGCACATTCCTAAACCAATCAACCCCTAACATCAAACCTAGATTAGCAAACAACTCAATAACGAGAGAATGAATGAAGTCTAGAAACCAGAGAAGATACTGCAATTTGTTCTGATTGCATTTAGCACCAAAAACCAATCATAAAATTCTCTGTAAGGAAGTCACATCTTCAAAATGCAATAAACTACAGAACAAAATTCTTAAACATGGCCTATCTTAGATAAGGATCTCATATGAGAGTTTCAGTGAGACTTGATGTGCTGCTGAACCACATTGAGTCCTTCTGACTCTTCACCGAAGTCCTAAAACATCAAACAAAAGAGGGTTTTAGCCAACCAATTTAGAAACTTGTACTTCTAAAACACCAATAATAACAATATAAGGGATCTACCTTCACAACCACACATGAGCATCCGACTACTTTCCTTGCTTTCCCCTCTGAATCAATCTTGCACAGCTGCATACGTATTAAAATTTAGCTTGCATGAGTGAACACCAAACATAATTCAGAATAGCTATTTCTATAAGCTGTGGTACTTGAATGGATCGTATCACATAACAAAACAAGAAAGAAGAGTAGGATAACAAGAAATGCACTCGATTACGAGCAAACAAACAAATTCACATACCCTAGCCAACTGATCAAATTACTTGGAAAATTCATAAAAACAGGCAAGGAAGAGGAGGGTAAAGTAACTTACACCAGACCACTCGCCTAAGGTCTTGGCACTTGGAATAGTTAGCAAGTTAACATTGTGCTCAGCACATAGAGCCTTGACTAATTTGACATAATCAGGCTGGTCACAATCTTCTGCCAACAAGCATAGCTGAGCAGCATGCTTTTCAATCACTTTGGCACCCTCATGAAGACCACGGCATAGGCCACCATGTGCAAGAGACTTCTTCAACACAAGCTGAAGAGCTGTCATCAGGTCCATGGTCTCCCCCACTAATGGAGTAGGGGTCTCAGTAGCAGGAACAGCAGCGGCAACCTCCTCACTGAAATATAACCAATAACCGTGTAAAAACTCAGGCGTTCAATCCTTCATATCAAATTAATTGAAAGTTGAACAAGCAAAAGAGATGGAAATCAAGCCAATGAGACACAGATACATACCCAGACATTGTGTAAATTGATGATAATTTTCTTTTATCCTGTGACAAAAGAACCAAAAGAATAAGTTAAAATTACATACACTAAATATTCTAATCAGATATTGAGGAAGCTTACCTCAATGACCTTGGATACATACAAGAAATGCAATTTGAATTTTAATCTACTGATCAGATGTACTATTAACTTTCTACAAGACTGTAACTTTTTTGCTCCTATCTAATTATGTACACACTCAAAACAATGTCATTGGTTTTCTTGCATTATTAAATGTAACATGTTCTTCTAAAGAAGTATTACAATGCATTTCTGTACATACCACATTATTTAAGCTTTTTAATGCCGATAAAACCATCTTGCAGGAAAGGACAGTGCTACTATATTTCTTTTGGGAGGTGTGAGCTCTACCATTGAGTTCCCAATTAATTCTCGAAATTAATCATATATGGAGTACATATATTTTGAACTGGCTGAACAAATTATTTCAGAGATAGCAGTCGAATTTTAGTACAACACAGTCCAATGAACAATGCCTGGTTTATTATACCTCAAAAAGCCGGAATTGGGTATTCGAAACTTGTTGATAGGATTATTTAATTGGGAACTTACAGTTACCATCTACACTCATCTACAAACCAAAAGTTGTTCAATTCAACTTTAGATGGACACTTTACATGAAGCATATCCAACAAAACCTTTATGTTAATCAGACCTAATCCGTTCCTAGAATGAATTTTCTGGATTTATTAGATGTCCCTATTAAACTTTAAATTCGTCGTTTCTCTTTTAAAAATGCTCAAATAATTTCATATTGCAGCTACTTTCACGCATATATTAAACACGACCTTAAAACAATGAAGATCAAAGGTAAGGCATGAAAGCAGCAGAGGAACAATTCATGAATTTTAACAAAAACGATTAAAAATTGAAAGAGAGAAACCTGTGGGAGAGCTGAAGGGAGAATCTGATGAAGCTGAAGAGGGAGAGTCGGCGGCAAGTGATTTGATAATTGAAAGTTTTCTTAAAAACCCTAATAAACCCACGATTTCCGATTTCAAAGCAGGAGCACTGGGTAAGCTTACTAAAACCCTAGTTATTAATTGGGCTTTCTGCGGAGAGGCCCAAACTATAATCAGCCCACCTCACAACTCCGTATAGACGACTAGTCTTGTATACACGCGATTGTGCAAATATATAAAAACTATGTATTGTGATATCATTTCATTTAATCACCTTAAATAATAAGCAAACAAAAAATGATCTTTTGTCTATAAAATTCTAAAAGTACACATATAATCTACACCAATTCTTAAATGGACTATCGTTGATACATGTTGTGCTTGAATAATATGATTTTAAGTCACAGTTAAGTTTTAAAAACATAGGTTACTATAATACAAAAAATGGTTATTATATCTGAGAAATTTGGTGTTTAATTAATTAAAGTAACTATATGAATAATAGAGGTCACTATGTATGTAAAAATGTGTTAAAAAAATTATTGATTTTGTATCAATGCTAATATTATTATGGATCAGATCCACGCAAGAATTAATCTAACAATATTATCATAACATTATAAAACGTTTTTTACTTTATTTTATTTTTATAAGAAAAGGTACACATTTTCTAAGGTCTTCCTATCACAGGGAAAAGACCAAAAAACCTAAAAGCTACCCTATCTCAGGGAAAAGCTAATATGTAATAACAAAATACATGAAAATAAAATTAAACAAACTAAACTAAAAATAAAATAACTGAACTAAAAAGAAAAATAAAATAACAAAACAAAGCTTCTCAAAGAAGCTAAACAAATAAGGAGCAGGCGCAATCTGACAACGGCCTTCCAAGAAAAAACGACCGCACCCGCCAAACGGATCAATGGGACAAATTATACACCAGATTACTCACAAAACTTCATTAAAAGAAATTAAATACTTGTTGCCTCAAGTCCAATGACAGAAAGGGTGCTCTCTAGGGAAACGTTGATGAATTAAGAGGTGGTCGGTAACCAATCCAAAAGGCAAGTATCATGATCATTGTTCTATATATATGTTCTTGTTATTCGATTAGTTGCTTTGAAAAATTTGGGTTTGTGTTTCTGAAGTATTGAAGTGTCTAATGATAGACTGAATAATATCTTGATTGTTTCTTGTGCTTGATAAATTAGAGTAATCGTAGTCCAAGTTATATTGGATTTTCAATTGTGTTGTTATCTATCAATGTGATCTTTCCTATTATTGAAATATCATAGTTGTTCTCGGTTCGAAGTCGATAACATATTGCCCCCTGGGAGATATTTCATGATTACTTAATAAAAATGGTCCATTCTACTTTTTTCGTTTAATTGGTGGATGAGTAACATATCTACCTTGATGAAAGTTATTATACGGTGGTTATCAGCAACAGAGGCAACCACGCATGTATTTCGGATTTTCATATCTACAAGTAATCCCAATTTTGTTTGATCTGAACATGCCACCACTAGAAGAGTCAACATCTGAACGTCATCAAACAACAACATATGCACCGAATCATCAAAAGCCAAAAAGTCGAGGATAAACAATGAATTGATGCTGGAAATTTTGTTGTTCCGGTTAAGCAGAAAGAATCAAGAGTCAGACACACTTATATATATGACGCAATTGAAGTAGCAGACTAGCAGTCAAACATTATTGTTACACTAGGAAGACCCTAATTGTAATGTAACACGTTAATAATTCTTTGTTTTTTTAAAACTTTTTTATTCAATAAATAAAAGATATTATCAATCACATCGTTGGCAGACACTCCATGATCTCATAATATCCTAAAACGCGCGTCATTAACGCAAATCCTAACCACTGACCACTCACATTTAGCAGAGAGTGATGGATAGCTCAGTTGGTTAGAGCTTCCATCCCGGTTCCAAGTGATCTTGGGATCGATTCTCATCCCCGCCCTTGTGGCTCATTTGCACCAAAAAAAAAAAAAAAAAAACACTTAGCATACTAAAAACCTAAAATCAGTCATTACTGACTGAATGCTAATGGAGTAATGGACTAATGGCACATACAAGTTTCAAAGTAATACGGAGTATTAGAAAAAAAAAAACCAGCAAAAAAGGTTAGGGATAAGAAATAGTTTCAAAGATTATCAAAAAAAAAAAAAAAAGGTTTCAAAGATGATTTGTTGCCAAAAAAAAAAAAATAGAAAAAGAAAAAAATAAGAAGAAAGCGATCCGAACCACAGAAGTGTACTAATGTGCATTTTTGTACGAGTAGGAGTCGTCTAATAGAAAGGCCACACACAAGACCGAACCTCCTTAACCCTCTAAAACCCCTACAAGGCTACAAGTTTACATTTTCTCTACAGACTACAGTGTTCTTCACCTTCACCATAATCACCAATCACCCAAGAGAGAGAATTACAGATTTCAAAATTACCAATTTTCCAAATTGTTGAGCTTTCTCTACATCTATTTTGGATTCGGAGTTCAATTTCCACATTTTGGTTCATAAAAACATCAACCAATTTGTTTTTATTACTCGTATTTCCAGGAGATGGCCGCTAATTTCAATGTGAATCAACAATTCCTTGAACAACTTAAGGATGCCGGTAATAGGCTTCTGCTGCCCCCTTCTTCCACGCCTGAACTCTTACTCTTACTTGATGTAAGACCCCCTTTTTTTCTATTTCATTTCTTCACTTCTGTATTTTTATTTTCAGTTATTCTTATTCATTTCCTAGCGTTTATTCATTGCTTCCGATTTTTTAGTTGTTCAATTTAATGCCAGTTTCCTGGGTTTCCATAACTTTTTGTGGGATGTCTTTGGGGCTTTTCAATCTCTGTGCTTGATTTTAGGGTTTGACTTGTCATTACCATTTCTATTTAGAAGATTTAGAAGATGAGACTTATGATTTTGCATATCCCATGACCCCATGGCCAATCTCTAGGAGGTGGTGTTACTCCTGTCCAAAATTGGGCAGGTACCTTCACACCAAGTACAAGATGCACTCTTGTATATCATGAAGGCCTTAATTGCAGACAGTCTTATGCGGAATCCAGATGCTGATGTCTTGATTACTGTTACTGCTTGTCTCAATGAAATCTTGCGGATATCAGCTCCAGTTGCTCCATACGATGACGAAAAGATGAAAGTAGGGATACCATTTTCATTTACTTGTTTTAGCAATCGGGTGCTATGGATCGTATGTGCTTTTCACTTATGCAATGTGTTTTTCTTTTTAACTTTCAGGAAATTTTCGAGCTGATAGTCCTGTCGTTTGACAAGTTATCCTGTCCGCCTGGCCGTTGTTATTCTAAGGCCGTTCTGATTCTTGAAAGTGTTGCTAGGCTCAGGTCTTGTGTAATGATGTTGGACCTTGATTGTGATTCACTCATCACTAAGATGTTTGAGCTGTTCCAGAAACACATCAGGTGAGAATTTTAGTTTCCGTTTCTTTCTTTTTTGTTCTTATTTTGTTTTGCTACCACATTGAATGATTGAAGCCGATCCCTGTATGAAATGAAACTTTCAACTTACTATCATGATTAGGAATCAAATAAGGTTTGTTTTACTTGCAATGGAAGGGAAAATAGCTTGAATTTTGATCTGGTTATCACCTGATCTTTTCCATGCAACACAACAAGTGTTAGAGCTCTGGTGCACTGCTTATTCATTTGTGGCTTTTAATGTTATTGCTTTCTCACTATTTAAATATCTAACCCTGAATTTTATGTACTTTCTGATTAGTAGTCCTAAACCACACCACATTTAAAGGAAAAAGAATTAAAAGGACCCAGCATAGCCAAGTCAAGATTTACGAAACCAGTGGTGTTATACACCGGATTTGAAATATGAAGTTTGTTCTGTAATGTGTCTGTTTCTGAAATATAAAACCTCCTCATCTTTGTAGACTTTGTATTTATGGGATTATGCTTAAAATTTGAGAAGATCTATTCTTCAAGTTAATTTTAGCTCAATGATTGACCTAAATTGTTTTGTTTTTGTAAAATTTAAGCTCCAATCATCCTCATTCTGTGTTCCTGGCTATGGAGAGGATCATGACTGTCATGATAACAGAAAGTGATTCCCTTTCAGTGGAGCTTCTTAAGGTCCTATTAGAAAGCATCAGGAAGGAAAACCAAGTAGGTTTCTTTTGCTTTGGCGTTTCCAAAATTTTCATCATTTCTTGATTTCTGTGATTCCATGTAGTTCTCATGATTATGGCCCTGTATCAGAATGCTTCACCTGAATCATTTAAATTGGGTGCCAAAGTTGTTGAAGAATGTTTGGAGAAGCTCAAACCATATGTTGTGGAAGCAGTAACGTCGACGGGTTGCTGCCTAGAGGATTATGCTCCCATTCTTTCTTCGATTTGTGAAACTGAGCCAATTGACGTGAAGGATCCTGTTCATCATTCTGCAAAGCATCTGGTATGATGTTTACTCCTTTTGTAGTTATTCGATTATGACTTATGAGTAACAATGGGACAAATGGTGAATTTTGCAGTGTTATGATGAGTAATTAGTGGATTTGACCAACTTTAGCTGGTTGAGGTTGACTTGTTTAAAAAGAAAACCACCCATTTGTTTTTTTAGCAGATTGAATGCAATGTACTAATTCTAAACATGTTGAGAATAAGAGTGTTTTTGCAACGATGGATTGTGAGTTGGATGTGAAAAGTTGTCCTCAAATAGTAATTAACTAGTTAGAGATTATGAGGAACGCTGGAAGCCAAACAGTTTTCTGCATCTGTATAGTTTGTTACATATAGGTGAAGGGGTTGCAGGGCAAATGTATTACCCATTTGCTCAACTCATGCCGTCTGCTAAGTGCTTGAGGAATGAATATACGAAAAAGGGCTAGTTAAAATTTCTAGTATAGGTTAGCTAGACCAAAAAGAGGCTTTAAAATTACGTTGATAGTAAGTAAAAAGAACCTAAAAAAAAAGGAAAGAAAAAAAGATGAGAACCATTTTTTTGTAGAATCAGTAGGGGCGTACTGGAGTCACTTTGTAAATATGTGCATATTAGATCAATAATTTTGGAGAAAAGAGCCTAATATGAAATTTACTCTGTTGAGCAGGTAGAATAAATATGTGCATATTAGATTATTAGATCATTAATGTGGAGAAAAGAGCCTATTATGAATTTTTTCTGTTGAGCAGGTAGAATGTGAACCCACTGGCGATGAGCTCCATTCTGCGGAACATGTGCAGCCTTTGAAGGTAATAGAACGTTGCAGTCAGAATGCAGGAACTACTGGCGATGAGCGTCACAGTCAGAATCCAGGAACTACTGACGATGATCGTTGCTGTCAGAATCCAGAAGCTGCATCCAAAGGGGAAGGAAAGCTCAACTCCCATAATCCTGATGAAAAGGATGTGAGCTTGACAGGCCAAGGGAAAATATCTCGTGGAAGCCCTCGTGATCATGTGAAGCGAAGTTCTGAAGCACCAAGAAGTAAGAAAGTGGTTCCTAAAATGGAGGACAAGCCTTCCAAAAGGGATACAGAACAAGCTGCTGGTCTTGACAATAAGAGGGTTTATCAGGCAACTCCACTTGGTGGTAGCAGTGATAAGAAGGGGAAGCCACAAAAGAAGGATATTAGTGGGGGGTCTAGGAAGAAGGTACTTACTATTATATTGTTCTATGTTTCATTTTGTATTGTAATTCGTTAACATCTAATTGGTCTTTTTAAATAGAAAAGTATGAAAACGAATGACGATTTAATCTGATCATCTCTACAGAGCACAACATCCATGTCAAGGAAGGATCGAACCCAGACAAATGATGCCTTCACGTCCCAGAGGAAGAGGGCATCTTCAGATGACGATGTGAGTACTCATTCAATTAGAAGTTTATCCTGTTATAAGTCCCCTTGAAAATGTGATTCTTAGTTGGGTGGGAGGTTGCATTGTTGACATGAAAATTTTGACAAGAAATCCAATTCAGAATTTGAATACTGATGTCTTATAGTTTCTGGTTTTTCACTCGCTCAATTTTTTTTCTTAGGTTTTTGAGACTCCCCATGGGAGAAAAAATTACAAAGAGGATTTGATTGGCTGTAAAATCAAGGTTTGGTGGCCACTCGACCGCAGGTAATTGGAATTTCTCCAATTAAAGCTATAATGATATAAAATTACCACTGGTTGTAATCATAATCCTTTTAACAAGGCTTTTAATATCTGTCTAGCTTCAGATATTTATTTCTCTAATTGAATAACACCACGCTTCATCCTTTTCTTCATCGTCATTTGGATTGTTGACTTGCAACTCAAGATTAGAGTATCATAAATTTGGTCTTTTAATATAGATTTCGAGTCGAGCTGGATAGGATTTAGGAGAAGATTAGCAGCATATATATTTTTTCCATCAACATATTTAGAAATTAACTGGAATGCTTGAAATATTATCTATTTTTTTGTTTCTATTGGATATGGCCATATGGGACATATGCCTCTGACTATTCTTGAAGCTCGTTGCAAGGAATTTTGTTATTCTCTGCTCTACACAACAGATATAATCGAAGGGTTCTTTGATTACTGAAGTATAGCTGAAAGCTTTACAACACCAAAATAACAAGAGACTTTCAAGAGGTCTCTACTCTCCCATAAACCACAATACTCTCAAGATAGTTTTCTGATTTCCTTCCCCCTCTTTTTAATTATAAACTCCCAAGTAAAAGACAAAACAATTAAATAAAGTAACTAGACAAAATTGGTTATGTTGAGGCATCGCAATACTCCCCCCAAAAAAGCTCACGTGTCCTCAAGGTGGAATTCCGGTAAACGAGATTCCATCATTCTTGCATCTTCCCAGTTCCCACGTGGCTTCAAACTCGGACAACCCTTTCCATTTCACCAATACCTCAGTCACTGCAGTCACTGCTCCCCATTCCTGTTGATTGTGCGCACCTTCCTCGGCTCTTTTGGTTCCACCAATGACTCAAGATACGTGAAAACCCGGGTCTCGGTCGGTCCTCTATTCTCCCGACCGCAGGAGTGAGTTGGGCTGGTATGTGCACGGGTGTTATGTTGACCCAAAGGCTTGTTTCAGCTGGGATACATGAAACACTTGATGCAACTTACAATCAGGAGGTAGCTGCAACCTGTACCCCACCTTTCCCACCCTTTGTGTCACCGGGAACGACCCGTAAAATCCAGTTGCAAGCTTCTCGAAGGGTCGCCTTGCTAATGACTTTTGGCGGTAAGGTTGCAACTTCAGATACACCAATTCCCCTTCCTCAAACTCCACGTCTCTCCTCTTACGATTCTTAATTTCCTGCATTCGAAGCTGGGACCTCACTAAATTGAGCTTTAATTCATCCAACATCAGATCTCTCTCTCTCTCTCAAAATCTCCTCCAGGCTGCCCACCCCCGTGTGATCCGTATCTCCTTGAGTGAATTTGATAAGTGCAGGCGGCTCTTTCCCGTACACCACCTTAAATGTGCTGACTTTGGTCGAACTATGGGGTGCCAAATTGTAAGAGAACTCGGTCCATGCCAACCACTTGGCCCATTTTCTTGGTTGTTCAGATGCAAAGCAACGTAGGTAGTATTCCAGCCTTTTGTTCACTACTTCCGTATGTCCATCCGACTGTGGATGATAAGCCGTTGTTGTGGCCTTTTGTTAAAAAAATAAAATAATCTATTACTTGTCAATAATATTAGCCAGGATTAAAAAATACTTGTTCAAGCTGAATTTAATCCCATCTCACTGAAGTTATCTGTTCATTCTCATTCACTGTTCATTCTCATTCACTGTTCAGTTCAGTTATTTGATTTATGTTATTGACGCATTCATCTTCCTTTTTCCTATTCCATTTTCTCTAACCATGGAGTTCTATTTTGCAGTTATTATGAAGGCACTATCTCATCTTTTGATGCTTCTACAAAAAAGCATAAGGTGAGGTTTTTGCTATGGCAAAGTGCCATCTTTGCTGCCTCTCTTTTCTCTCTCTTTTTCCTACGCTATAACATCTTCTACCTCACTGCTGTATTTGGTGGTGGTCTTCATTTTAAATTTTCAGATTGGTTTTTTAGCATCTATCTTATCATGAGCGTCATTATACTTCGGCTGTTTTCCCCCTCAACTAATGTAGTCCTATATGATTTGTGAATAGGTTGAGTATGATGATGGAGATGAGGAGGTTTTAAATCTGAGAACTGAACAATGGGAATTCTTAGGCGATGAAATTTCAACTGATATTGTAGGTGTTCTTTCCCCCTGCCCTTTGATATCTCTTTCTTCTTTCTCAAATCGTTGTTTTTAAGTCCTGACAATTATTATATTATTTTTATTTCTCAGGATTTATTTGTTGACATGAAATCTCCTCATTCACGCCCAATTATGTAAGCATTCCTCATGACAGCTGAGTAGTTAACACTTTCCACTCTGACTTATTCTATTCACTCTGGTGCACTGTGTAATTAAGCATAAATAGAACACATATTGTAACCTGGATTACTACATAGTTCAGTCATAAATAAGTCTCTTATTACTTGTTAGAATAGATCAGCAAAACACGGAAGCTATTGTTGTGGACCTTTTGGTCCCAACTCCCATGATGTAAATTACCTTTAATCTTTCATCATATATCTTATTGAGTTGTAGTTTGGGCTTCTGTCATGTTATTTGTTGCCCGTATGACTTAATAAGAATTATGCTTTCTTTTCAATAGAATAAATTGGAGATTTATTTCTTCTGTGTAGTTTGTATTTTTAACCTATATCATGCACTCAGGACAAAACGAGAAGCACCAACAGTGTGCGAGAAGGAAATCTCTCAGACCAACACTAAAAAGAGGGAAGCAATGCCTGACTATGAGACTGAAGCTGACGATGGAAGCCATGAAGCTGCCAGAATTGTAGAGAAAGAGAAGACGCCAGAGGGTTTGAGTGAGACGAAAAGACCAAAATTATCCGATGGACAGAAGTCTTGACTTTTTGCTGTTAAAGTCTTCTTCCTGCTCGGATCTGATCTAGTGGAGAAATTTAAGTAAGAGGACATTTTTTACCAGGTTGCTGATCGTGCTAATCTTATGACTACTTATCGGAGGTTGGAGGCCATACAAGTGTAATGATTTTGTTAGCTAGAGAATGTTCCAGGGGTTTGGTTAGAAATTAGATGGATTACCTGAGTATGTAATGTATAGGTTCTATACGGGATTTTCTTGAAAAGGGCAACTGTAATTAATTAAGCAGCTCGAAGGCCCATTTCTGTACACATCATACAAGATATGCAATTTAAGTCAGTGTTGATTGAATTTGCCGTTTCTTGTACTTCCTACATGTTTGTGGTTTAATACCTTCGGTTTAGAGATTCTCAGCTTGTTGCTGGCTGGTTTTGGAACAAAATCTTTCTGTTTCGGGATACTGCCCTGAATTCCAAGGATCCAGTGGCAGGAAGAGTTTTGCGAAGAACAGGTAAATGCCCCCTTTTTTTCATATAAAGTATGCTGTTTGGTACATTTTCACTAGTAGTGTACGAAAATGAATGAACCAAACACTACTTGATCTGGAATTGGGTCTGTTGTGAATCTAATGCCCTTAAACTCTCTAATTGAATACATAAAAAATATAGTAGTATTTAGTTTTACCTTTGAATCCCACTGTCAAAATTTGTAAAAGTAAAATGCACTAGTAAATCAGTTAGTAAACAGTAAGTAATAAGAGTAGATAATGTTACTGCAGGGCATGTCTTTATCAATTCATTGGTAAAACAAGTTATTAAGACTTTGTTTTAATGGAAAACATTTTCAAGAAGAAACACAATTATAAAATACTTCGTAGTTTTTCTCTGTTAGTTTGTTTCCTTACAACAAAGACGTGCAACAAACTCATATTAGGTAGTTAGTAAAAAAAGGAAAATGGAAGTGAAAAGGAAAGAAACCCTAGTAAAATAAATCGGCAAAACCGATGAGAACATATCACATATCACATGGAGGGAGGGAGGGAGGAGGGGAGTGGGGAGTAGCCCATCAATTAATGTAGCGTTATCTTGTGATTTTGAAGTGAAAGTTACTCAATAGTATATTTGTGACTGATTTCAGATTTTTTTTTTTTTTTTTTGGCAGAAGATTTCAGATCTCTAATAAGTAATAACCCAAAAAACTCACCAAAACTCTAGAATGGCTGTTGCTACTGGAATGGTGCTGAGTGTTGCTCAGACATTATTAACTGCACTACAAAGCAAAGAGCTGAGCGAGGTATGCTCCATTTTTGGGTATGAATCTCAGCTTCATAAGTTGCGAAACACTGTTACTACCATCAAGGCTGTACTCCTGGATGTGGAGTCTAAGCACCAAGAGCTCACTCATGAAGGCCAAGATTGGGTCGAGAAGCTCAAGGATGCTGTCTATGATGTTGATGATTTGCTTGATGAATACACCACTGTCGCTCAGCAGCTGAAAAGAGTTCCCGGTGGAAACATCTCTAAAAAGGTACGCCGTACGCCGTACGCCGTTTCTTCTCTGGTAACAACCAGTTGCTTTTTGCTTTGAATACATCCCGTGAGATTAAGAAGCTCAGGGACAAGTTAGATGGCATTGCAAAAATTCGTAGTGAATTCGGGTTTAGTGATGTGTATAAGCCTGTCGATAGAAGAGAGGAAACATGTTCCTATGTGTATGAAAAGAGTATCATCGGGAGAGATGCAGACAAGGAGAATATCGTGGATTTGTTATTAATTGTCAGACTCTGTTGATATTCTGGAAGTGGAAGATGTTTCTTTTGTCACTATTGTGGGGATTGGAGGGCTGGGGAAAACAGCTCGATCTTGCTCAACTTGTCTTCAATGATGATCGGATTAAAGAAGCTAGCATTTAAAGACTGGATGAAATGGGTTAACGTTTGTGTATCTGAAGAGTTTGGCATGAAAGAAGTTCTCAGTAAGCTGGTTGGAAATAATGAGCTTAAACTAGAAGAGGTGCAGAGAGCAGTTCGGAATCAGATACAAGGGAAAAAATACCTGCTTGTTCTAGATGATGTATGGAGTGAGAACCGTGAAAAATGGATTGAGTTGAGAGACTTTTTTACATTAGGTGGAAAGGGAAGTAAAATCTTGGTAACTAGCCGCTCTAAGGAGGTTGCAAATGTTATAGGAGATGATCCAATTTATGAGTTACAAGGTCTATCAGACGAGAAATCATGGGATTTGTTCAAGAGAATAGCATTCAAACAAGGGAAAGAAAAAGAAGATGTTGATCTTGTTGACGTAGGCAAAAGGATAACAAAGAAATGTGCCAATGTTCCTCTCTCCATACGAGTGATAGGTAGTTTGTTGTATGGTCAAGATAGAAACAAGTGGTTATCATTTCAAAGTGTTAATGTGACAAAAATGAGACAAGGTGAGGTGAGTAGCATAATGTCAACATTGATGTTTAGCTATTATCATCTTACTCCCGAGTTAAAGGGTTGTTTTAGCTTTTGTTCACTGTTCCCTAAGGACTATGTCATAAACAAAGATGTATTAATAAGTTTGTGGCTGGCACAAGGCTATCTTATTCCAAGTCATCAAGGCCAGGCCTTGGAAGATGTAGGTGAAGACTATTTTTCAATTTTGTTACAAAGATGTTTCTTCCAAGACGCTCAACAGAATAAAGATGGCAAAGTTCGTTCCTGTAAGATGCATGATCTCATACACGATCTTGCTATGGAAGTAGCTGGAAGGGAATCCTTCATATTGACAATGACACCTTGTGCAAGTCATGGTGGAAGAAGAATTCGTCATCTGTCTACAAGTTCCAGTAACTGGTTTAGTCCAAGGCATCCCTGGAATGTTGCAACACTGCGTACGTTCTTCCAGTTGTACAGTTTTCATAAAGCGTCTGGCGACGTGGCTGCAATAATTTCAAATTGTAAACGTCTAAAGGTGTTGGACTTGCACGATTCCGCCATTGAAACTTTACCAAGTACACTTGGTAATCTGTTACATTTGAGGTATCTTGATCTTTCCGGCAACAAAAGTTTGGAGATGCTCCCTAAATCCATTACCAAGCTTCATAACTTGCAAATATTGAAACTATGCAGATGTGAGTCATTAATGGAGTTGCCAAAGGATACGAGCAGACTGGTAAATCTTAGGATGTTAGACATAGATGGATGTGACAAATTGACTCACAGTCCATGGGGAATGAATAATTTAACATGTCTTCACACGCTGACAGTGTTTATCGTAGGCAGGGATGATTCCAAGCAAGTTAAAAAAGGAGAGCTAATAGACCTGAAAGCACTTGTGAATCTCAGAGGTGATATCTGCATTAAAGTGGGTAAATTTTCTTCAAGCAATATGCCGAATGTTACACAAGGAGCTCATATATTAAGGGATACACGTCTCAAGGGTTTAAAAATAATGTGTGATTTGCCACGCGAGCAATATGGTGAGAAAGACCAAGGTCTTTTTCACGAGGCATTGCTGGAGGGTCTGTATCCTCATGGTGATCTGAGAAGAATGGTGATGAGTGGATATCAAGGCAGAAAATTGCCAAGTTGGGTATCCCTGATAACAACTTTTCTTCCTGGACTTGTGAGTATTGAACTGTCGGATTTTGTTGGGTTGCAACATCTCACATCACTGAGTGAACTTCATCATCTCAATTATCTTAAACTTTCAAATATGCCCAATATACAATACATAGAGAGCAATTCACCTTGTACATCAGCAACAAGGGCCTCGAAATTCTTTCCATCCCTTGAAGAGTTAGAGCTACAAGGAATACCAAAGTTAAAGGGATGGTGGAGGGATTTATCATGGATGGAGATGGAACTCATGGAATGTGGTGGCTGTTTAGTCAATAGTAATGGAAGCATGGAACAAGTTGTGGACCTGCCATCATTTCCTTGTCTTCGTGATGTACGTATAATAGACTGCAAGAACATTACATACTTTCCTCCATGTCCACATTTGAAATTCCTCGATCTTAAGAGTGTAAATGAAGCGTTAACATTTTGTATGAAGAGAAGAAGCGTACAATCAAGTCCGATAACATGCCCTGCTGCTGCTACTGCTACTGCTACCTCCTCATCCAACTTGTTTCCTACCGGTATGTCATGTAATCCAAAAGATGCCAGTTTATTTTGCTTGGAGGAGTTGAACATTGATAATCCAATGGTTTTCAATTCCTTATTTAGGGAGTTTGTTTTAGGCGTTGTTCGTATTGAAATTAACTTTTCTGATCAACTGAAAAGTTTGTGGACAATTAGGGAGGGTTTTCAGAGGTGTGCTTTCTCTGTTAGACTACTTTCAATTTATAACTGTCAGAACCTCAAGAGTTTGTCAGGAGGAGGAATAGAGCATCTCACCAACCTACAATCCTTATCAATTGATGAATGCTTTGATCTGGATTTGGAAGAGGATGAAGGGATGCCATGGAAATATCTAAGTTCCCTCTTTTCCTTGACATTAATTAACCTTCCAAAGCTGGTAAATTTGCCAAAGGGGATTCAATACTTGACCTCCCTTCGATCCCTCCAAATTGAGAGATGCCACAACTTGAAGAACCTTCCAGAATGTTTCTGCTTCTTAACATCTCTTCAATCTGTCCATGTTGAAGACTGCTACAACTTGAAGTCCCTTCCAGAATGCCTCCATTCACAATCATCTATGCATTTGCTTCATATCAACAATTGCCCTCAACTCCCTCATCCATATTTACAGTTGCTTTGAATCTTATACTTCATATGATTTAAATTTAATCAACTTTCTCAAGTCAATTGCCTGTTCTTGTACTGAATTATTCTGAAATTGCCAATCTGTAAATAGCATTGTATTCGTGACATTTTATACCTAGAAAGAGACATCGATCCTTCCGTTCTGAGAAGATTGTCCTGTTTCTGAACAGATTGTGCTTGCTAGTGCTGAAGCATTAGAGGGAGTTGCATATATGTGTATAATTATGTGCCTGTGTGGTAGTTGGTACAAATTTTGACATGATCGTTTATGTTGGTCAATTTAATTAGTTATCATAATATGTTTATACATGTAGTAGTCTTGGGCTCTTGGGTCAGAAAATATCATTCTATTTATTGGTAAACTATATATATACTCCACATGATAAATAATTTGATTTATTACTACACATTAACATTAACATTAACATTATCATTATGTAATTCTACGTACGTTCCCACCAAGAGAAAAACATTACGTAATTCTATATCCTAACCCTTTTAAAAGCAAGAGATGCCTCCCAATTTTCCTTAAGAATAGTGGAATTACAATTCTGCCCTTAAATTCCTTCATGAATTACCACCTCACCCTTTATCCCTTTAGAAAAATGCTTACTTCTGCTTTCCTCTCTTCCATCCCATGCCTTTGGTACCTCCGCGGCTCCGCCCTATTCCCTCCCATAGCGTTGGTAGCAAAAAAAAAAGAATCTCATTCTTTTATCTTTCTCTGGGTATGATTTCATTTTGCACAAATAGATTTCCACAAATACTCTAATTTGCTGATTCAAATGACTTTGAGAGAGCTTGAGGCGAAAGATTAGGGTTTCAAAATGAGATGGATCGGGGCTCGCATTCATTTGACTTGGACGGCGTTCCGGAAGGTTCGTGTTTCTCATTCAAGGTTTGGTTAGTTTTTCTTTTTCAATCGTTTGCATCTTCTCATTGATTTTTGTTTCTTCATTTTTTAGGGCTTATCAATTCGAGCATCAATGGCGCCTACTGCTAAAGGTATTTCTTCCATTTTTCACTTGAATGTATTAATTTATTTTGAAGTTTTTATACGATTTATTTCTGGTTTTTAAAATTTTTGTGTAGAAAATCAGGATTATCGTTTCGGGGTATTTACACTGTAATGCAATTGTTGATTCTTTCAAATCCATGTTTTACCTGCAATTATCTGTTTGTAATTGTTCTATTGAACCAATAATTGACTATTAATTACGCCGACAAAAGCTTATTGTTCTTGGCTTTATGTTTGCTAAATTCAATCACTTTTGTTGTTGGTTGTGATATTAAAGGCATTGCATTTTGTATGTCGCCCAGATGTGTTCGAAACATCGCAGTGCTTGTTTTGTAGTAAGGTAACGAATTAAATTCTACAAAATAGCAAAATATTTAAAGACAACTGAATGATTGGGATAGAGGGGGGGTTTGACATTTGTTAATGTATTAACTAAATAACAATACTAACTCAATACGATAATGTTATATGATATTTTCTCGACTTATGTACGAGCCAATGAGTTTGTAACCGGTTAGATAGTTATTTTTTATAGTTACTAATTAATAGTTTTTCTTCCTAAATTACAAAATACAAATAGTGCTCGGAGCTCGGGAAATACGGTCCATTAAGCTAGCTAGATTTGAATGTGTCTTTTTCATTTATTTTCTTGGTCATATTTGCTCCCTGTAAAGCTGTAGTTTGAGTTTACTATCTTCATACAGTGATTGGTTCACTACTAATGTATGTAACTAATTCCATCTAGGTCCAGCTACTCTCTGTTCTAGAAGAATACATCTTCTTAAGGAAAGAGAAGGGGGCAGAGCATTAGAGGCGCGCAAAGGATACCCTCACGACCCTTGTAGGTCCTCTACTTCTTCAAAGGTTAGATTTCTTTACTTTTGAAACTTTGGTGCTTGGCTTTTGTCCCCTCTATAATTCTGCGTTTTAAATGATTATATATATATAATATATATATATATATATATTATCGGATTAGTTTGAATAAATTGAATTATATATGTGAATAAATACTTGTAATTGGAGAGAGCTGGAGAGTGGATTAGGGATCAGGGTTAGAGAGAGACGGTAAAGTATAGATGAAGGAGGGGGTGCGGAGACAGTGAATTTGAAACTGGTTGGCTTGGAAATTGGTTTTGTATCTAACTCTAGATGCTACCACCATATTCTTGAGTGATTTTCATGGAGACTATCAATAAGAATACACATGTTGTAAGCCTCCTCTGTCACCAAATATCAGTTATACCTCATATTCAGTTTCCATAAAATTAATCACAATATCAGACACAAATGAACAATACAAAAACTGTATTGGTCGTCGTATTGAGCATTGAATTTCATTATATCCATTAGAGTCGAACACATATAAACACAAACTTTAGCTATTATTTGTTGCATCTGATATAATTATATTTGATTTCACAAGTTTAGTTTTCTTGACATAATCTGATAAGAATTAGTTTTCATAATGGTTAGGAAACCTTTAAAAAGGTTCAACACATGCTGCAAAAAGACCATTTATTCGTGGAGGTTTCCCCAAGGACAGGGTTTTCTAGGAGCGACGTCTTGGAAAGGCACCTTAGGTCAGTTGGCTTGGAAGCTAAGGGCCTATAAGAGGATGAGGAATCCAACATTGATGCAATAGAAAAGTGTTCCTTGGAAGAGAATGAAGAGGGTGGTCTGACTTTATCTGATTTCTTTTAGGAAGTCCCTAATGTAGACATGAATACATGTATCTTTTGTTGCAAGTTTAATATGACCGGGAAAACAACTACATGTTAAGGGTTTAGGGTGAGTGCATTGATTAAAAAGGTGTTACCTAGATTTCTAATAGCTATTTTACATAGACATTAATGAAAGAGGTGTTGGAGGAGATCCTTTTACAACTACGGTTTTGGAGGAGATCCTTTTACAACTTCTGGTAGCTGCTGCTTGAGTCTCTTTATGCCTCCGAAGTTTGCATCATCTCTCTCCTCCAATCTCAAGCGCAGCCATGGTTCGTCTTCATCCTCTCCCTCCCTCCTCCCTTACTCAACCTTCTGTAATTTCCATCGTGTAATTTTAATCATTTTCTTTCTCTTTTATTTCATGTAGATTATCTCAGAGAAGAATTGCAAGGAGATTTCCAAGTACCTCTTCCAAGGTCCGTTTCTATCTCCTAAATCCTAATCACAATATCAAATCTGGTCATCTGTGAATTTTTATATTTTCTGCTCTGTTTTGCTGGGTTTCTGTATCATTGTATTAGGTTTTGAATTCATGATATACGCGCTATGAATTTTATTGTTTTTTTTTCTGGGAAATATATTGTTAAGAGACTATTGTTTTTTTCTGGGAAATATATTGGTGCGAGATTGCAATTTGAAGATACGCAAGACGTGTGCATTTGATTTGTTGAATGGATATAGTTTATGTGTCGTAGTTAGAATGTAATACCCTCTGTGTTTGATTTGTGTGGATTCAGTTTTCTTAATTATTTCCAATTTTCAATTTAAGATTTTGTTCTTGTTGTCAAAAGTTTGTGCAAATGATTGACTTGGTGTTGTTCCTTTGAGAAACCTTTTGCTAATTTTGAACAACACATTGTTTTCTACCACCATGTGAGAGCATGCTATTATTGATGGATTCCATGGAGATTTGTTTGAGAGTCAAATGTTGGAGTGATCGACATATGACATATCTGTTACTAATTAATAGTTTTGCTTCCTAAATTACAAAATACAAATAGTGCTTGGAGCTCGGGAAATACGGGCCATTAAGCTAGCTAGATTTGAATGTGTCTTTTTCATTTATTTTCTTGGTCATATTTGCTCCCTGTAAAGCTGTAGTTTGAGTTTGCTATCTTCATACAGTGATTGGTTTCACTACTAATGTATGTAACTAATTCCATCTAGGTCCAACTACTCTCTGTTCTAGAAGAATACATCTTCTTAAGGAAAGAGAAGGGGGGCAGAGCATTAGAGGCGCGCAAAGGATACCCTCACGACCCTTGTAGAGTTGTAGGTCCTCTACTTCTTCAAAGGTTAGATTTCTTTACTTTTGAAACTTTGGTACTTTTGAAACTTTGGTGCAGCCACTTTACTTGGTTACGAGAGGAGATGAGATGTAAGTTGGATCTGCTAAATCCTAGCTTATTTAAAAAGTAAGAGATGCACCCCTGTATCTGTATTTTCCTTTTTTTAGTTTGCTAGCTTCATGTTGTAGGCCTCTGTTGGGCACTTATTGTGGTCGTTTTCTCAGACGCATCTTCTGTATATAGCCACATACTTTTGGTTAGTTATGTAACCTACAATGCGTTTCTCTATGCATAATGGAATGAAGTTTGTTTGTGTGTTTTAAACTGGTGTCCCTTCTTTTTTTAGTTCCTATATTCCCCTGTATTACTCATTTTCCCTAAGATCCCTGGGTTTTTGTTTACCTTCCACTACTTAAAACTTGGAAATATGTTGGTGAACTCCATGTTAGATTACAATGAATATGTTTTAGTGCAGTTGGTTGAGCAGTCTGGACTCTTAGAAGTTCCTGGATTCTTCTGCAGATACAAGCTGCTCAATTTCCCCAATACCCTATTACCTCAGGTATTAGTATGATTCTTTTTGGCTGCAACTCTTTCTAAATGCATACAAATCAAGTATGCAGGCTTAAGTGAATCCCTGGTGCATAGAATTATGCTCTAAACCAACTATGGCATCTTAACTCTTAAGTGAATCCAAAAACTCAAACAAACTTGGACACTAATTCTAATCTGCTGTAAGGTTTAAAGAATTTAACAATGTTCTTAACTCTTACGTAAAGTTGCAGTAAGATTTTGAGAATATACATTGTTTTGGAATTTTCTTAAGACCTTAAATGTTTCGCATTAACATTGGCTTCTTTTTAATTAACGGATTGATATCTTAATTTTGAGTTTCAAACGTTAGTATGACTAATGCTCTGCAATGTTAGGATTTACATTTGGTATGCTCACCCATGCTGGATTTCTTGGACTGATTCTTGCATTTGGGATGCTTGTAAATTTGTTGTTTACAATTTACATTGGGATTATTTATAATATGTATAAATATATATCTTTTTACATGTAGTCATTTTTATCCTAGAAGTGTAACTGGGTCAGAGATTGAAGTATACAACATTAAAGTGTTGTTCTTCACGGTGTATTAAAACCTGACTTTCTTCGCTTCTGTTTGTGAGTTGATTTCTGAAACCATCTTGTTCGTTCTAGGCTCTCCTTTTCAGTTTATAAATATCCATTTACTCTGATTTTTTTTTTATTAGCTCTTCTTTTCGGATGCATGAAGCAGGTGGTGAAACCCTCCCCTTCAGCTCATGTAGCAACGAGCAAAGCTTCCATTCTGGTCCTTCATCTACAGGTATTGGGTCCATACTTATGATCAAATCTAAGCTTCCCTCACAATTTGCATCAACACTTGATACTCTCCAGTTAATGCATGGTAGAACCGAAAAATGATGAAACTTGTGTGCTTTCACCAATATAAAAAGTTGTTATCCTCTTAAGGCATCTTTTTATTAGTTGGAAAATACTCCCTCTGTCCCTTAATACTTGCACCGTTTTGACTTTTTGCACTATTCACATAATTCACTTTGACCCTATTTTATTTATAGTATATGAAAATAAATGTTAATATATAATATATTGTTAGCTTCATCTCAATATATATTTTCAAAATATTAAAATTTTTATAACTTTTTATAATATATAGTTAAAGATATTGGTGGTCAAAGTTGTGCATTGGCAAGCGTGTCCGGTCGAAACGGTGCGAGTATTAAGGGATGGAGGGAGTAACTCAGTTTTTTTTTTTTTAAAAAGGAAATAAAGGAATTTGTGATCTTTTAATACATTTGCGGGAGAGGAAATGATAAGATTCAATGTATATATGCACAAAATGAGCAAGATGCATCTGACAGGACTGTAATAGCATGGTCTGCAATGACTTTATTGAATGAGTGTTGCAGATCCCAACTCGCCTGTTGTGTTGCAGACCCTACCCGCTCTTTCTGAATTGGTGCTGTTCGTTTTCCCTGGCCAGTTCCATCTATTAGACCTGATGGGTAACTAGCTATGCTTTTATTGTGTACTCCTTCTGTCCCGGAATACTTGACCTGTTTTCCTTATCGGACCGTCCCTTAATATTTGACCTGTTTCTAAAAATGGAAATATTCTAACAATATTATATTATTTCTCACTCCACCCTTATTAACCCACCTACCCCCTACTCCATACAAAAAATAATTAAAAATTCAATCCCTACTCTCCCCCAACCCCACCTCTTAACCCACCTCCCACTAACTACATTAAAATAATATCCCACTATCAACTACTACCTATTAAATTAAATAAGTCAATTCAAGTTCCTTAAACTCTGTGCCGGTCAAACCGGGTCGAGTATTCTGGGACGGAGGGAGTATCTATGTTGTTGCTCCGTTATGTCTTGCTTCTAATAGATGTTTGTTCTCCATGGCCAGTCATCAGTTGTATCGCGTCGGAGTAAACAGTTGAGAATGACCTTGTTTATGTTGCATTGCTTAGTAGTGTGAACTACCCTATGTGGTGGATGTTTTTTTAGGGGAACAGTGAAGACTTGAATTTTCATGTTCCTATATTGGAAATATTCATTGAACCGTTTGGATCACCTATGTATAAGGCAATCCTATGGAACCTACATTATGTAAGCAAGTATATTTCTTATGGTCTATTATATCCATATATGCAAGTATTGTGTAATTGTGTATAAGGAAATTCGATGGAACTTACAACATGTAATTAGCTATGTTTTTTATAGTCTATTACATTCATGTTTGCAAGTATCCCATCAAATAATTAGGCTCGTGCTTTGCATAGCTTTTTGACCGACAAATTTTATATCTTAGGGGACTGTGCGCGCTAGCGCACGGTCCAACAACTAGTGTATGTAAATATTAGAATGCTTGCAATGTTGAAATTAAGTTTAGTGATTCGAAGAAGACCAAGTAAAAGACATGTGCTATATCCTTGATTAATTGAAGTGATCCAAAATTGTTATCTGTGAATCAAAAAGTACTAGTTGAGAAGACTAAGACCAAGGACTTAAACAGAAATAGAATATAGTTAAGAGTTTGGTTAGTTCACATTTTAGCATGCAAATATTGAAGTCTAAACTCTACTCCTATTAGTTATCTTGGTTTTAAGTTGCCAAATTTTAGTGGACTCTTTCTTCTCTTCTGAATTCTGATTTTACTAATTAATTAGGGATTCATAAGCATGCTAGGGGATTCAATACTTGACCTCCCTTCGATCCCTCCAAATTGAGAGATGCCACAACTTGAAGAACCTTCCAGAATGTTTCTGCTTCTTAACATCTCTTCAATCTGTCCATGTTGAAGACTGCTACAACTTGAAGTCCCTTCCAGAATGCCTCCATTCACAATCATCTATGCATTTGCTTCATATCAACAATTACCCTCAACTCCCTCATCCATATTTACAGTTGCTTTGAATCTTATACTTCATCCGTTCCGGAAATATCGCACCATGGTTGACTTTTACTCTTTTAACCATTACTTTGACTCTTAATATCTCAAATCGTGTGCAAGTAAAAATTATAAAAATTAATATTTAGAAGTATATGATTTAAATTGAATCAACTTTTTCAAGTCAATTGCATCCCCCTTCCCGCTTGTTCTTGTACTGAATTATTCTGAAATTGCCACTCTGTAAATAGCATTGTATTCGATCGTGACATTTTATACCTAGAAAGAGACATCGATCCTTCCGTTCTGAGAAGATTGTCCTGTTTCTGAATAGATTGTGCTTGCTAGTTCTTAAGCGCGCATTAGAGGGAGTTATATGTGTATAATTATGTGCCTGTGTATAGACTGGTAGTTGATACAAATTTTGACATGATCGTTTATGTTGGTCAATTTAATTAGTTATCATAATATGTTTATACATGTAGTAGTCTTGGGCTCTTGGGTCAGAGAATATCATTCTATTTATTGGTAAACTATATATATACTCCACATGATAAATAATTTGATTTATTACTACACATTAACATTAACATTATCATTATGTAATTCTACGTACGTTCCCACCAAGAGAAAAACATTACGTAATTCTATATGTATGTAAATATTAGAATGCTTGCAATGTTGAAATTAAGTTTAGTGATTCGAAGAAGACCAAGTAAAAGACGTGCTATATCCTTGATTAATTGAAGTGATCCAAAATTGTTATTTGTGAATGAAATAGTACTAGTTGAGAAGACTAAGACCAAGGCTTTTAAACAGAAATAGAATATAGTCAAGAGTTTTGTTAGTTCACATTTTAGCATGCAAATATTGAAGTCTAAACTCTACTCCTATTAGTTATCTTGGTTTTAAGTTGCCAAATTTTAGTGGACTCTTTCTTCTCTTCTGAATTCTGACTTCTGACTTCTGAGTTCTGACCCATCCGTTTTTATTCTTTCAACACACCATTTTCTTGAAATTAATTTGCACTTTCACTTGGGATTATTAGTGGCCATTCCCCCAACCCAACTTTGTCTTTGTGCCTCTCCACTCCACTATCTCCTATTTTAACCCACTACCAAAACAAAACCAACATTTTTACCTCTTTTTTTTAACCTCATCCGACTATATTAGTATATACTTTGTTCTACAAATATTATAACATTTACATTTTCACGCAAATTCTCTACTAAGACATTTTTGGGAATTGACTTTTTTTTGTTTTAATTAGTTGATACGGAGTACTGTATACTCGTATTTGAAATGCCCTGTATAATTAGTTGCGTGACTTGCGTTACATAAGATCCTTATCTATACGACCATTAATATAGTCTAACTTAAATTAAGAAACAAACAAAGTTTTCCCAGATGAATCCAATTGTACGTTGTTATACTTATACTCTGTGTATTTTGTTAAGGATCTTCAGACCACTAAAACGTAAAAATTATTAGGTCTATGGAGCGTTGCGTATGTAACTTTCCTAAATCCAGATCAAACTATAATTACAAAAGTCAATTTGACAGTTAGTTGTTACTCGATCTATGTAGAAAACACCAACATATGTTAGATTTTGTATCCTTGACTGCCCCAAAAAACTATTCTTTAAGCTGTAGTAGCTCAATAATTAATGGCTAAAAACCGCATTTTAATTGCATTTCATTTATTCGTATAAAATAAATAATTATACGTACTTTGAATAGTCGTCAGTAATCATAACTAAACCGAGCTGTATTTTTATTTTATTTTATTAGCATCACGTTTATTAGACTTTTCAAGGAATATACAATACATGGAATCATAGATGATGATGGAGCTGTAATTATCAATATTCTTCTCAAACTCATGCATCTTTCTGTTGGAAATCCTAGTGAGAAAACAAAAGAAAATGAGTGGAAAAATGTGGGAATATGAAAAGTCCCACATGGGAAAAACACAAACCATATTCAATGTTTATATTTGGGGGTTTGAGGGAAACATTTGTTTAAGAAAGCATGTGAGTGGCATGGGTGGTCACAACACACACGCGCGCGCGCCGGGCTCAGGCGAGGGCCGTGGCCCATGGAGTGGGGTGGGTTTTGTGGGCCGGGTTATCCTTTTTGGTCAAGGGCGGTTTGATCAACCCACTAACTTTGGAAACTGCTCCATTAATCACGTCATTACTCCCCACTAGCCGTTTTATGACTGTTGCAGTTCCCCATTACTCCCGTAACTTCTCCACTAGCCGTTTTTTGCTGGTGCAGTTTCCCAAAGCCTCATTATAAATTCATCGTTTATTTCCACAAAACATATAGAAACTTACAATCAATCTCTCTCTCAAATTCCTCTCTTTCTGGGCAAATATTCTGGTAGTGCACATAATTCTCGGTGTCGTGTAAACCCTGGAGGGCAACCGCAAGCGTTCTACTGCACCGGAGGTAGCGCGGAATTGTCTTTTAGAGCAGTGGTCCGGCCACGGCACGACAATCGTTTCAGTTCGTATTACGCAACATCCAGTTAAGTCGTTCCAATTACTTATTTTAGCTAACACTTTCTACTACTAACTGGTCATTATCCAATTTTACGGTCAGCTAATTTTGAAATTCATCTACTCCGTGTCCTAATTTTCTAAGTTAATTTAAGTAAGAGAATTAATTAAGATACCTTCATTTGGAGAATTTAAAATGTGCACAACTATAATTACCATTTATATATAAAAAAAACACCATCTAGCTACAAATTTAAATTTGCAATATATAATACGTTAATCTTATCAAACCACAGAAAAAATTAGGTACAATTGTATAACCTTTAACTAAACTTAGCTGAATTGGATAACCTTTATCCGGCCACCTACCCTTAAATGAACTTATTAACCTTTATTCGATTTTACTAATTAATTAGGGATTCATAAGCATGCTAGGTAGCTGTGTTACAAGAATTAAGCATAGAAGAATCTAAAAGTGGGTAACATTTTGCACTTAATCAGCAACATAATTGGGTTTACCAATAAAATATTTGTGAATTGAAAGATGACTAATTCAAGATGCTAGAATTTGATATAATCCACATAACATACATTCCGTAATTTCCCCAACTTTGTGATTAGTGATTTGTACTGTCTTCACCCCGGGCCCACCATATAATAATAGAAATAAAATAATAAAAAAATGGAATGGTTTTACCTACAACGTAACACTTGATCCTCCCCAACTTTCCCTTTCACAAACCATATATTCATAAATCATAAATCATAAATCATAATTCATAAACCATAGATTGTTATTTTAATTTGTAGTTAAATTAAAATAAACAAAATAAAAGTTGGTAGGTGAGAATAGTTGGTCCCATTTTG